>NW_006292604.1:4083242-4087509 GCF_000327345.1 Myotis davidii | reverse complement strand
GGTATTCCATCGTGTAGATGTACCACGGTTTTCTAATCCATTCATCTGCTGATGGGCACTTAGGCTGTTTCCAGATCTTAGCTATGGTGAATTGTGCTGCTATGAACATAGGGGTGCATATATCCTTTCTGATTGGTGTTTCTGGTTTCTTGGGATATATTCCTAGAAGTGGGATCACAGGGTCAAATGGAAGTTCCATTTTTAGTTTTTTGAGGAAACTCCATACTGTCTTCCATAGTGGCTGCACCAGTGGCATGGATATTTTTATACAAGTGTTTTTTGTAAACATGTATTTTTATTTCTGTTGGGTAAATATCTCAAAGAGGAAAATTGCTAGGTCATGGAATAGGAGAAATTGGTTTAGTTTTTAAGAAACTGTCAAACTTTTTCCCAAAGTGTTTGTATTATTTTACATTCAATAATATATGAGATCTCCAATTGCTTTACATTCATGTCAACATTTAGTGTTGTCAGTCTTTTTAATTTTAGTCCTTATGGTGGGCATGGGGACTTCAAGACTTGGGAGCAAATCATGAGAACTTCAAGACTTAGGAGCAAGTTCTTCCCCTCACTTCCCCCCATGCCCCAAATGCTCTTGCAGAACTTACTGCCTGATTGCAAAGACCATAGAATCTAGAGAGCTAACTTAAATCTTTGATCCAAAGGGACTCTGCTTTATGTGCTTCTTGACTTTGTATACTTCCATTTTTCTTCAGCTCACTGCCAAATTGTATAGGGACTAATCAAACCTGCTCCCAAACTCTTGCCTCCTTTTTATTACCTTAACACCATGGACACCAAAATTGCCAGCTAGCTAATTTTGACATAGAAGTATGAGAATATGAAGTAAGATTGCCACAGGCAGAGGGGCACGTGTGTGATATGTGAGACTGAGGTGAAGTGAATGAAGTACTGATTTGTAGATCCAGATTCTACAGGGGTCTTTGTCTGATGTTAGGCCTTTGGAATTGATTCTCAGTGAGCTATTTTTCCTGTTGGAGGAGAGACATGATTTGACATGTCTAAATGGATCACTCTAGCTCTTGGGAATACCCTGAAGGGGGACAGACATATAAGTAGGGAGATAATTTGTCAAAGGAATAGAACCTTCTTTATGGCTGGAAGGCACGAGAATTTTGGTTGTGGTGCAAATAGAATGGACCAACAGGGAAACTACAATTAAAAAGATGACCCAAAATTTCTTGTGGACTACAATGTGCTTGTGTCTGCCTTAGTTTATGGTGAATAAATCTACAGTTGTGAATTTAACTTTACCCCCTTGATATTATCCTCTTTGAAGTTCTCTCTGTACTTCAAAAGTACTTTTTGATGCTTTAGTTATATCTGGTGGCTAATCTCAGTGAATATTTACCCAACTGTCTGTAAAGAAGTATTATAACTCTGCTCAAAGACAAAAGCTTCCCCCAAACCAAATAATGAACTCTAGAAGGAATTGTGTTAGAGGCTCCTCAAGGAGTAATAGACTCGACAATCTCAGGAGAGAAATATTTATAAGAGCATGAGTCTATAGAAATTAACTAAATGTTTAAAATAGTAAATATTTTATATCTAAGACAAATTAGACTTTAAAGTCAGCAAGACTATGGAATTGAAGCAAATAATAAGACAGTTCATTCTTTGCTATGAGAATATAAGAAGAATATCAAGATTTCAGGAAAAATGAAGTAGGTAGACAACAATTACTCATCAGAGCTAGCTATTCATGAATTGTGGTATATAAATAATTAAGATGATCAAACCAATAGGAACAAAAGCTTAAAGTAATTATATAGGTAGTAATTTAATTGCCTGAAAATTTAGGAGTTCAAAAATAAGATTTTATTTTTCCACAACTGAAATTAATTTCTCTCCCACCCCATTCTGCCTACTGGCACAAATTTTAAACGTTGTCACATTAGTCAATTCAAAGATTTCTTAATCCATTGGGGATTTTCTTCTTTCCATTCTCCCCGAGAGTGTATATACATTCTGAGAGGCCTTCTCCAGTGCATACACCAGAGGGGCAGGGCTTCTATTCCTCAGTCATTCATTGTCCTTATTGGCATCTGTTGTTGGTATCCATCCTTATGCTAAGCTAAAATTGGAGTCTTTTGTTCTTTGTAGACTTTATATTTCCTTTCAGTATATGCCACTGACTTGTAGAATGTCTTGGAATAACAAGAAAATGATGGGGTATGGTAGCATATTCTGAGATGGCTGGCATCCCTTCCCTCCTTACCTGTACATCCACACACTTTCCTCGTTACATATGAGGCTGTTTCACTCTCCTCATTTTGAATCTAGACTGGCCCTATTGACTTGCTTGACTAATAGAATGGGGTGGTAGTAAAGTTCTGAAACTTCCAAAGCTAGGCCATAGGAAATCTTACCGCTTCTGCCTGGACCCCTCGGAATGCTCACTTCTGCAACACTGTGCAGGAACCCTAGGCTTCCACGTGACGCTCAGCTACTCTGAGACTGTCATTCTGGAGAGGGCACAGGTAAGCATCTTGATGAACAGTTTTGGCTGAGTCCAGGCAGCCTTCCAGTTGTCACAGTCAAGGCATTAGACATGTAAGGGAAGCTGTCTTAGACCCTTTAGTGGGCCCATTCACAAGCTGTCATCTATTGACACCACAAGGAGCATAAGAAATGCTCAGTGAGACTGCCCAATTTTCTGACTTACAAAATCATGAGAGGTAATAAATCACATGTTGTTTAAAGCCACTGAATTTTAGGTTGTTAGACAGCAAGAGATAGCCAGCACAGTGGTGGGGCGATACATTCTTTTAGCTCCAATTTTATCCCACTGCCTATCAATATAATCAAGTTGGTAACAGATTATTTTGAGCATCATGACCTATTGTCAAGGAAATGTCCTTTCCCCAGGACTGTACTCATCACTGTGTACTGCTTTCACCTGCCACACCCACAGGCTTTGTACGGAAACTTCTTTTTTTTGAATGCACATACATTCTCTTTGCTTTGAAACTGCTCCCTTAGTTTAGCTGGATCTTTCAACTACTAACTATTTTATGTAGTACTTTCATTACTTCTTTTATTCTATTTCTTTGGGCTCTGAAAATGTGCAAGTCATAAATCATCAGCATAAATCAAGTGACCCTAACACTTTGCGTCTGCTATTAGACTGTTTACTCTGTTCTACTGTTTTCTTTCTCCATCCTGGTGCCAAAATTACATTGAACCAACCCTACTGCTCCATTCCTCTTCTGATATGTCTCTTCCTCATTGGTTCTTTTATTTTTATTACCTTTGCTAATTTTTATTGAAGAATAGCATACATATAGAAAAGTACACAAATCTTAAATGTGCTCTGTGAATCTTTACAAAATGAACACACCTGTGTAAGAAACAGAACATTTAGAGCAGTGGTTCTCAACCTTCTTAATGCCGCAACCCTTTAATACAGTTCCTCATGTTATGGTGACCCCCCAACCATAAAATTATTTTTGTTGCTATTTCGTAACTGTAATTTTGCTACTGTTATGAATCATAATGTAAATATCTGATCTGCAAGATGTATTTTCATTGTTACAAATTGAACATAATTAAAGCATAGTGATTAATCACAAAAATAATATGTAATTATATATGTGTTTTCCAATGGTCTTAGGTGACCCTTGTGAAAGGGTCGTTCGGCTGCCAAAGAGGTCACGACCCACAGGTTGAGAACTGCTGATTTAGAGGTATCCAGAGCCCTCCTTTTCCCAGGCCTCCACTCCTTACCACAAAGTAACCAGTATTTTGTCAGGGGTTAGTTTTGACTGTTTTGAATTTTTTATAAATGCTTTCATATTGTATATGTCCTTATGTATGATTTCTTTCACTCAACTTTCTGTTGTGATATTCGTTTGTGTTGTCTATGTAGCATTTATCTACACTAATAAAAGAGAAACATGGTAATTGGCGTATGACAGCTACCCTTCCCATTGGCTAATCAGCGAGATATGCAAATTAACTGACAGCCAAGATGGTAGCCAGCAGCCAGGCAGCTTGAAACTAACATGAGGCTTGCTTGCCTCAGTGACAGAGGAAACCAACGTTCCCTGCCTGCGGCTGTAGGCCTCTGAGCCAGCAGTTTCAAACATAGTAACATATAGAAGCTAAAAAAAAAACCCAGAAGCCAACTATCAGAGAGCTGGGATCTCAGAGCTGGAGTTGATACAGAGTTTTGATTAGAACCGAAACAAAGCAGATACCAGCTTTCAGGAGCGGAGGCCTCAGAGCTGGAGCCTCAGCCGCCTTC
>NW_006292604.1:4077655-4082499 GCF_000327345.1 Myotis davidii | reverse complement strand
GCACTGGGCCTCTAGTATTTATTATAATTATTGTAGAATATTGTATTGTATAAATACATTACAATTTATTCACCCATCCAATTGTTAACACTTGAATTATTTACAGGTTTGACTATTAAGTATAGTCAAATATTAATATTTAAGGATATGACTATTCTAGTACATGTGTACAAAGTTTTATTTCCCTGAAGTGGAATTGAAGGATCCTAGAATATGTTTATGTTTGCTTTGGTAGATACTTTCAAGCCAGTTTCAGAAGTAGTTGTCAAATTTACATATCTCCTAGCAGTGTATGAGAGTTCTAGCTGCACCACATCACATCCTGATCGCTATTTGGTTTACTTTTTTTTTAAAGTACTAGCTATTCCAGTGAGAATGTGATGATTTTTATTATGATATTAATATTCATTTTCATGAAAAAATGATGATGCTAAACATGTATTCATGTGTTATAGCCATTTGATATCCTTTATGTGAAGTGCCTATTTAAAAATTTTTTCCCATTAAAAATTGAGCCCTAGCTGGTTTGGCTCAGTGGATTGAGTGTTGGCCTGCAGACCAAAGGGTTCTGGGTTTGATTCCTGTCAAGGGCACATAACTCAGTTACAGGCTCCTCCCTGGCCTGAGCCCTGGTTCGGGCATGTGCAGGAGGCAACTAATTGATGTGTTTCTCTCACATCAATATTTCTCTCTGTCTTTCCTCTCTCTTCCACTCTCTCTGAAAATCAGTGGAAAAATATCTTGAGTTGAGTATTAAAAAAAAAAAGAGTTGTCTATCTGTTTCTTCTTGATTTATAAGAGTATTATGAAATTGAGTACTTTCTTTGAAAAGATGGTTGCAAATATATTCTCATGCTCTACAGCTTGCCTTTTTACACTCTCAATGGTGATTTTAATGAAGACTTATTTATCAGCTTTTTCCTTTATAGTTAGAGTCTTTCTGTGTTGGGGTCCAACCCCCGCAGGTCCAGGGGTTCCCAAAGGTGTGGACGGAGTCAGCAAAGAAGAAATGACATGGAGACAGCGTTCAGTTGATCAGCAGCCTAGCCAGGTTCTCTAGTCAGGTCCTCCAGCCAGGTTCTGTCTTTATTCTCCTGTTACATCTGTATTTATACCAGTTGATTTTAATCCTATCCATTTTATGCCAAAGGTTAGGGCATTTGTTATCTGCATTCCAAGGTCACTACTCTATTGTTCTGTTAAGCTACAAGGAAGTAACTGAAGGAGATTATCCTAAGTAAAGATTATGTAGTTTAAGCGTGATTGTTTGTAGTTAAAGTGATTAACTACCCGCCTGGCACTTAGTTAAAGGGTTTTACTGATTTATTCCCTTCCTTAGTCCTGTTAATCCCTACCTCCAGGGAAAAATCCCCACCTGGGGAAACAACCTTTCTTGGAGAGGTGAACTTGGTTAAAACACATAGTGCTAAGTAGGGGAGCAAACATATTAAGAACAGTATGCCATATACGCCAGGTCCTTTGAAACATATGCTGTGCAGATGTTTCTTCCCTGCAGCGACTGTGTCAAGCAGCAAGGATGGACTGGCTTCCAGCATTTCTGCATCCTATTAGAGAAGTCTTTGCCTACCTTAAAGTCATCACACTAGTTTTTTATTGCTACTGAACAAGTTACTATAAACTTAACATTTTAAATAGCATTATTTCAGTCCCTGAGTATGGCTTCACTTGGTCCTCTGATCTGGGTATCACAGGCTGAAATTAAGGTATTGGCTGGACTGTGTTATCATTTGGAGACTCAACTAGGAAGAATTACTTCAAAGATCATTCAGGTTGTTGGCAGAATTAATTTCTCTCTGTGACTGCTGATTGGTATTTTTGCTGGCTGTTGCCTGGTGGCTACCCTCAGGTCATAGAAACCACTGGAGTTTCTGGAGGCTGCTTATAGTTCTTCATCACATGGACTTCTTCAATATGGCTTCTTGACTCATCAGGTTTGCAAGGAAAGTCCCTCTTTTAGGGGGGGCCTGAGTCCTTCTTAATGGCTCTCACCTGATTAAGTCAGATCCATACAGGATAATCTCTTTTTTGATAATAAAGTTGACCCTTGAACAACATGGAGGTTAAGGATACCCACCCCCATACGGTTGAAAATCCCCCTATAACTTTTTACAATATATATATTTTTATTGATTTCAGAGAAGAGAGAGAGAGAGAGATAGAAACATAAATGATGAGAGAGAATCATTCATTGGCTGCCTCCTGCATGCCCCCTACTGGAGATTGAGCCTGCCACCCATGCATATGCCTTTGGCTAAAATCGAACCTGGGACCCTCAAGTGCACAGGCTGACGCTCTATCCCCTGAGCCAAATCAGCTAGTGCCACCTATAACTTTTGACTCCCCCAAAACTTAACTATAGATAGGCACTCAGTATTTGTGAGGGATTGGTAACAGGACCCCCCCACAGATACAAAATTCAAGGATGCTCAGGTTTCTTATATAAAACTAGAGACCCGCTGCACAAAATTCGTGCAATAGTAGGACTTCCTTCCCCCCAATGCTGGCACTGGCTTCCCTCTGGTATCTGGGACCCAGGCTTCCTCTGGCCTCTGGCAGGCACCTGGAACCCAGGCAGCCCCAGCTTCATCCAGAAGGTCGTCCGGAAGGATGCCCGGAAAGACATCTGGTCTAATTAGCATATTATGCTTTTATTATTATAGATGGCATAGAACAATGCATGGAGTCAGCCCTCCACATCTGTAGATTTCCAACCATGGATCTAAAATCCTGTTTTCAATCTGCAGTTGGTTGAGTTCTCCAATGTGAAACCCAGGGATGTGGAAGGCTGACTGTACTTACTGGAACTGTGCAGGTCAAACCTTATTTGTTCAAGGGACTACTGTAACTACAAATCAATTTATTTGAGACTTTAATCACATTTGAAATCCTTTCACTTTTGCCATAGTCTTTTGGTTAGAAGCAGGTCACAGGTCCCATCCAACTCAAAGGGGATGTGAGCACCAAGGACAGAAATCATGAGAGCTACCATAAGGTTTGTTTCATAATCAGAAGGCTATTTTAGCATTATCTTCCAGAAGTTGTACTATTTTACATTCAGTCTTATAATTTACCTGGAATTGATTTTTATATGAAGTAGAGGTTAAGATTCATTTTTTTATGTGAATAAACAACTGACCCAGTACAATTTATTCATCATATATCCAATGAATATATATATATGTTTGTCTATTTTTCTAGATTCTGGTTTCTGTTCATTAACCTATTTATCTCTACTGTGCCAAAAACACACTTTTTATTATTTAAGTTTACAATATGTCTTTGTATCTGAGTAGAAGAGTAAATCCTTCAAATATGTTCTTTAAGTTTGTCTTAGCTAGTCTTTATTTTTATTTTTTTGTATTTCCATATAAATAATAGAATTAGCTTGTTAGCGTCTATAGGAATCTCTAGTGGGATTTTTATTGGTATTCCATTAAGTTTATTATCTGGGAGGAATTGATAACTTTGGAAAATGAACCTTTTAATTCATGGAAGCCTGCCCTTCCCTCCCCTCCCCTCCTCCCCTCTCCTCTCCTCTCTGTCTCAGTCTTTTAAAAATTATCTCAGTACTGTTTTATAGATTTCTGTGTTAAAGTCTCACATATCTTTCATTGGGTTTATTTCTCTAGGAAGTGAACCAGTAATTCTCTATGTAGTTGGAACTTTTAAAAATTAATCTCCAAGGATTAATTGAACCAAGAGTCAGGATTGAGAAAAGATACAACTTCCATAAGTTCTTTAGTTAGAGACTTAAATTACATTTCATTAATAAAATTTGTGAAAGCTCAGAAAAATATTCAAATATATGGACAAACTCAATCCCCAAGCCAGATCTAGTAGCGATAACATTAACAAGAGAATTGGCCTGTTTAGAAGTCTACACTAGGGGTTAAACCAGGGATGGGCAAACTTTTTGACTCGAGGGCCACAATGGGTTCTTAAACTGGACCGGAGGGCTGGAACAAAAGCATGGATGGAGTGTTTGTGTGAACTAATATAAATTCAAAGTAAACATCATTACATAAAAGGGTACGGTCTTTTTTTTCAATAGTTTTATTCATTTCAAACGGGCTGGATCCGGCCCGCGGGCCGCAGTTTGCCCACGGCTGGGTTAAACTTTTTTGTAAAGGGCTAGATAGTAAATGTTTTAGGCTTTGTTGCTCACAAAGGAAATTTTGTTACAGCAATCAACTCTGCTTTCATGGCATGAAAACAATCATAGATAATATTTAAATATATAGGATGTGGCAGTATTCCAATAAAATTTTACTATCAAAACAGGTGCTGGCTGGATTTAGCCCAAGAGCTATAGTTTGCTGGCCTCCTGTTTGAGGGCATTGTTGAGAAATTATTGCAATTTATGCATGTAGTCCATGTAATTATGGATATGGAATATTTAAATGGTAAGCCTCTGAGCCACTGCAACAAGGCAGAATATTTAAGGGGCAATTTGGTTTCTCACCTTATAGTGTTGCAGGCTAATCTAAAGGAGAAAGAAATCCTCATAAGAACAGAGTATTTCTTTCTTTTTTTTATGCTGGGGTCCAACCCCAGCAGGTCCAGGGGTCCCCAAAGGTGTGGACAGAGTAGGCGAAGAAGGAATGACATGGAGACAGCGTTCAGTTGATCAGCAGCCTTGCCAGGATCTCTAGCCATAATCTCCAGCCAAGTTCTGTGTCCATGTTCTCTTGCTAGGTTCTCCAGCCAGGTTCTCCAGGTCCTCCAGTCAGGTTCTGTAGCCATGTTCTCTCGCTAGGTTCTCCAGCCAGGTTCGGTTTAGGTTCTCCAGCCAGGTTCAGTCACCAGGTTCTGTCCAGGATCTT
>NW_006292604.1:4076957-4077481 GCF_000327345.1 Myotis davidii | reverse complement strand
TTTTACAGAGAGGAAGGGAGAGGGATAGAGAGTTAGAAACATCGATGCGAGAGAAGCATCAATCAGCTGCTCCTGCACACCCACTACTGGGGATGTGCCTGCAACCAAGGTACATGCCCTTGACCGGAATCGAACCTGGGACTCTTCAGTCCCCAGGCCGACGCTCTATCCAGTGAGCCAAACCAGCCAGGGCAGAACAGAGTATTTCTTGTCCACATCGCCCAAAGGATTTTGACAGATTTTTTTGATGAGGAGGGAAAGGAAAATAAGATCCCCAATGTATATGCATATTTATATGTAAATATACACTGAGTGGCCAGATTTTATGACCACCCCATCAGTTCTTTGTTGGGCCACCTTTTGCCTTCAATACTGCAGCGATTCTTCTTGGCATTGACTCCACGAGAGGTTGAAAGGTGATGGAGGAATCTGACACCATGCCTGATGAATAGCACTGTCCAGTTCTGTGAGATTTTGATGGTGTTAAAACCGGCGCCTGATGGCTCTTAATTTCATCCCACAAA
>NW_006292604.1:4063975-4076748 GCF_000327345.1 Myotis davidii | reverse complement strand
CAATCCTCATGTTCCTGTGCAAATTAGAGACATTTTATCTTGGTAACTGCAGACAGCAAAGGTGTTCGAACAGGCCTTCGGCTTCCATATCCCATACGATGCAGTGTACAGCTAATTTGCCTACAAACCTCAGGTGGTCATAATAATCTGGCCACTCAGTATATATGTACGCATATATTTGTGCGTGTGTTAATAATACAAGAGAAATTCTCCTACTTATTATGTATAATTTTATTCGCATAAATACTCTGAGAGCTAATTTTTCCTTTCTTTTTGAATATATCCCTATAATGCACTTATATTTAATATGACTTATTTGTGACTACAGATACTATTAATTAGTATAAATAATTTAAATCATGGGAATTTTGCTATACCCTTTTTGGCGCATGGTGTTTTAGTATAATTACATTCAGAAGATACGAAGTTCTAAACGCAAAAGCTATTGATTTGAAGCTTTTAAACATAAAGAGGACAACATCATCAACCATTTAAAACATATATGTTTTAATTGCAGATCATAAAAGAGAATGAATAGTGATGGGCTTAGGGAAAGTACTCCCTAAGCCCAGATATAGCTGTGGTAAATAGAATGTGAATTCCAATATCTGTAGTACATGGCTGGATGAATAGATAGGCTATTATTTCCCATGGATATTAAAAACTTTCTGCTGTCATTTTAGTTTAAGAAAATGCATGGTACATTCTACCTATGGCCCCGACTTACTTGATTAGCTCTGAAATTATAGGTACAGTTTGTAATTTCTAGTTTTAGAACAAATTATTTTAAATTTAGCAAGTGCCTTGACATATTGGTAGGCATTTTTGTATACCATGAGCTATTAATAACTATCATGGAAAGCAGAGTTTGTGATTAAATCAACATGGGGTACATTGGCTACGAGCTCTCTCTGTTAGTGACTTACCATGTGCATGAGGCTTCAAGAATAATGGTAGTTGAAGAATATGTTCTTGCTTAGCTTAGATTTCTTCCAAGCTTTTCGGATGATAAAGTGGGTTTGTTTCCCTTATAGAACATTTATATTCTGAAGTGCTAATGTCCTAAGAGAAGAAGTTTGGGAAACTACTATTTTAATTCATAATTTATTTTCCCATTGTTTTTTGGAATTACTTCACCTTGTTTCTCACATTTCTGATAAGAACAGTTGTATTTATTTCTATCATATTCTATAGACTTCTAGAGCTGGCAAACTTGAGGATAACTTAGGGAGAGAAATTTATTCTTCTCAGCATGTTGATTCTTGATTAGTTGAAGACATTAGAGGCAAATTTAATTTTGTATTTGTATCAGCAGTTTTAAAAGTGTGTTGACAGAGAAATATGTCAACCTAGTAAATATATTGATGATTAGTGGCTTAGTAAAGTATTATGTAGTACTTTAAATTTTTAGTGTTTTATAATTTATATATGTAGAAAGGCTTCTCTTAATCCCATGATTTTAAATAAAATAACCATATACTTTCTCCTTAAACAGGGGACTGGAAGTTCTGTAAACATAATATCTATAATACATGGTTTATTGATATTATGTTACAACAAATATGTTCAGTGACATTCATGATAGGTTCAATGTGTTGTCCATCATTAGTGCCTCACAGTTCAATGCATCACAAAGTTGTAACAGATGTGGTGCATTAACATGAAATTTTCATAAGTCCCTGCATATGGATCTGTGATGCATTGATTTCTAGTACTGATTTTCACTGGATAAATCTGAGCCTTTAGCATATTTCAGAAGAACTCATCAAAGAGATTAAATTTGTAAATAAAGTTATGTTATATTACATTATAAATATATTAGTATATTTAATATATACATTTATTAATATATATTTAATAGATAAATATTTAAATATATATCTACAAACTTAATGACTACTCTGTATTTTTATAGAAAACATTTTTTAATGTTTATATTTTTAATCCAACTAGAATTGAATTTTTCATATGGTGTGAAGATAGGATCTACATGTTTTTTTTCAAATGAATTGTCAGTTGTTCTAATACCCTTTATGGAACAATCCATATGGAATCTATGTATGCCCATTTAGGGTGTAAAAGATGAAGATTTTTAAAAAATCTTTATTATTGAAAGTATTATATAATGTCTCCCTCTGGGCCCCCTTGGCCCCCTCTAGCCCACCCCCACCCCTCACCCCAGGCCTGCACTACCCTATTGTCTATGTCCATGGGTTATGCACATATGTATGTATATAAATTTCAAAGATGAAGATTTTTGAGTCATCTACAAAGAGATGAAAGTTGAAGATGTAAAGGTGGATGAGACCTGGGTGGAAGGGAGTAGATAAAGGAAAAGACAAAGTGTGGCACACTGCACCTGTGCACCTATAGAGGGAGAGGAGGAAGAAAAGGAGTTAATCAAGAGGCAGGTAGAAGGACCCAGAATGGTGTCATGGAAGTTATGGATTAAGAAAATTTCAAGATGAGGAAAGGGCAGTTGTAACAGTGGGAAGGCAAAAGTCAATTGTGAAATGGTTGAAAAGAACATTTGTTACATCAGTTATGCAGTTCATTGAATTCTGTGCTATGACTGTGGTAAAACTGGCTTTTAGGTTATTTTGGATTTTCTTCAATTTATTCCATTATCTATGGACATAGATAATTAGGCGTTAACTATAGACATGGCCTATTGGGGTAGTATTAGTAAAATGAAATTTTCTAAACACATCTTAAAATGTTTTTTCATTAAAATTTTATTTGTACAGTGCATTGAAAAATATTTCCAGTGAAAAGCCAGTGAAAAGACAATGATATAATGTATAGAAAAGAGCTTTTGAACTAAACTCACCATAAAAATAAAAGATGAGGTTTGTATATGTAACATGTGGTGGCTGTTCCTCATTCATTTGGTGAAAATATGGAGCAAACTTGGCCAGGACTCTTGGGCTCACCATGTTGGTCAGCACCACAGTAATATTATAAAAGATACTTTAAGCTTGCTAATTATTTGTTTTTCTAAAATAGTAATTTCTATGGCCTATTTGTGGTTCACTTTTTCCTGTTTTCCTCTTCAAAAACAGGTCAACAGAGGTAGGGAATGTGTCCTGGTTTAGTTTGGACCTACTATTTGATAAGCCTGTAGCCATGCCATAAGGGTGATAATCGCTATATAAATACATAGCAACACAGCCTCACACTTGCCTTCCCCAGCTGCCCTGGAGAGCAGCCAGTCTGCCAACGACAAAGCTGTGTGTGCAGCTCTGCTTGGCTGCGCACTGGCTGAGGATGGATGGCGCGGGACCCGGAGCAGCTGCTCTATAACAAGATGCGCAAAGAAACATCCATCTAGGCACTCACTGAGACGCCCATCAGAAATGTTGATGTGACACCAAGGGAGCTGCCCTCGATGATGAATGAGGGGTATTGTCTGTGGGCAGACATGGCACACGGCAGAGTGACAGAGGTGGCTCATTTTGATTCAAGGTATTTTGCAGCCTGTGAAGCTAAGAAGATCAGCAAACAGTGACAGGTTCTGCACTGGAGCCTGTGGTCAGAAGGCAGGGCTTGACCAGCTAAGCTCTCTGGAGCAGTTTGCAGGGGTTTTATTTTGTTTGTTTAAAGCTATATCCATAAATATGGAAAGTAACATTGCCATCATCATTATAATCATAGATGAAGGAAGATACACATCCGTAAATCACACTAATGAATGCCGGCTAATGGTGATGCGCTGAATGCTCTATTCCATAAAAGTCTCGCTCTATCTGCTTATCCTGATTTATTTTCTTCACTGCCTTATCTTTGCCAGATATTTTATTTTTTATATATTGTTTCTTCCCTAGTCCCTACTAAATAGAAGTTAGAGGGGGGTAGGGCCTTTGAATGATCTTGTTTCCTGCTGTACCTCCAATGTCAAGAACATAGTAAGCCTTTAGTATATATGTTGAAAAAAACGCAAAAACTCAGTCTTGTGTATTTCTAGTGATTTCCTGTAATATCAGAGAGATGCAAAACATCAATTTAGAATAAGAAATGTTCTCATTAAGTGCACAGTAATTTTCTTCAAAGCAATTTCTAAATAGCTGAGTTTTACAGTACTCACAATGTATAATGCCATATTCCTGATGGATTTATCAGTTAGCACTAACAATTTAGCCAGTCAAATAATTGTTCTGTGTGTGTGCTGCCTTGGAGAGGGTGTTGTCACAGCACAAAAACTTCCAACTCACTGTGGATACATTAACAACAGGAGTCAAATGAGCTACTTCCTTTCATAGTTTGGGTGTGTCTGTTCGTAAAAGGAGGTGGAAAAAAATCTGCATTTTCCTAGGCAGAGAAAATAAAACATAATTGCTTTAGGTGGAAGTGGTTTGGGCTCTTGGCGTGGAGGTGTTGGAGCAGAGAGAGGACAAACCTTATAAGGCCCAGGGGAGCGGGCAGCTGTTCCTAAATCAGCCTGGGCATCAGTATCATCCAGGAACATTAATAAACAAGCAAACAACTATTCTCCCCACATGCCCCCCCCAAAAAAAAACCACACACACATACACACACACACACACAAAACCACCACAGACATACAAACAAAAACAGGAGCAAGACCCCATTCTGGATATACATCTGTGGAAGTACTGGATTCCATATTGAAAAGAAGACAGTTCCCCAGTTGATTCTCATGGACGTAAATGAGAACCACATAAGGCTGGGATTTGAATTTCATGCAGAAAGTTGGACCAAGATCAGCCCTTCTCAGATATTACCCGAAGGCACTTGTAACTCTTTAGTCAAGGCTTTTCCCACAAGAAATTCCAATTCAGTTTTGCTGGGTTGGGGACCCATAATCTTTTTTCCACTTTTTAAATTTTTTATTTTAATTTCATAAGATATTTATTTTCAGGTATGTTTGGGAAACTTTAGAAGATCTTGAGGTTTGGTCCAGTTCTCAGATTCTACTAGTATAGTTATACAAATAATTCTCTACTTTGTGTGTGGACTCAGTCTTTCAGTAATTTTTTTTTTATTAGAAGTCATATAACTAAAATCATAGACAGTGGTTTGTAAGTTGGCTTCAAAACATATAAACAATAAAGAGGCCTCACTTCATGCAAACTTCACTGTGGGATGACATGCCCTATGGATCACTGGGCTCAGTAATGTTTTTCATTTGTTTGTGAGCATGCTCTACAGTCCTGCAGTTTGCGGTGTGCAGAGGTTAAACTCAACAGCTAGAAAAAGGATGACAGTAACAAAGTTTAAGTAACAAAAAAGTGGTGGATGTAAATCAATCTTCCAACCCTATAAAACTACCAGTGTTAAGTCCTCATTATATTTTTTACTACATCATGATTATGTGACTTGAACTACCCTACAAGTTGACCAAAGCCAGGACTTAGAGCAGCATTTCCCAGCAATGGTTCTGCTTTGAATTTTCTTTTTATTAATTTTTACTGTATATTTTTTGGTGGATTGAATAGGGAATTTTCATCAAGAAAACAATGTTCAGAGCCTTCTTTGCCTCTCAGATGCTGTACTCTGCAGCCTAGGAAGTACTTTAATGGGCTGTACTAGTAATGCTGCAAGATGTTTCTAGTTCCTTTAATCCTTAACTCCGTCAGCATGTATTTCTGCCAGACTTTCAAAATGAATTCTCTTTTCCCAAAATGGAAATTTTTTAACAAAGAGCTTACTGGAAGATTTTATTCCCATTCTACTTTTTAAAGATGCCAAATTAAGGTACGTATAAGCTATTCTTAACCCCAAGTAGGATCAAACTAATTGTTTTCCTGGCCATGTTACATTGCTATTCAAACCGCAGAACTCTTTGGATAATTACTTTATCTTAACAGGTAATAATTACAGAAATATAGAATTTTGTAATTTGGAAGAACATTCATGATTGTTTATTGCAACCATCTTGTTACAATATTCTCAATGTTCAGATGTGAGGAATGAGACACTAAAGGACCAAGTGACTTGTTCAAGGCCATGCACTTCAAGGAAAGCCAGTGCCTATACCTGGTTATCCAGAAGCCAGGCATTGACTTCAAGTGCCCTCACCCTAACAAAACCTGATGGTCCTAATGTATTCTTCTGCTATTCAAAAAGACCTTTATGGGTGATTTTTAAAACAAGGTATTTCTGCTTATATACTATGTGCAAGTATATTTTCAGGTATACACATGGTAATTATATCCATCATAACATACATATATACATGTAGTAATACAGTGTCTCTCCAGACTGAGACTTAGGAATGATTTTCTTCAAGCAATATGTGGTTTTTGTGTTCTCTTCTTCTGCTTTCCTCCATGTCCCCCATCCAACCTTTGTATCTTAGTTCAAGCATCACTTCCTTAGAGACCTTTCTCTGAATAACCAGGTCAGGATTGATTATTATGTGCTCTCTTAGCACCTTTGAACCTCACATCACAGCACTTCTAATTACTGTAATGTTATATTTGTTTGTGTGGTTATTACCTAATGTCTGCCTCTCCCCCACTCTAGACTGACTCTAGCCATGTGAGGACTGGGGCATCTGCTGTTGCTCACGATTGCCCCTCAGTGTCTGGAACACAGTACATTCATAGGAAGCATTTGTGAAATGAATGAAGAAACGAGTGAAATATCCTCTATCCTAAAATGGATCTATACTTAAAGTTCTATTTCCTTCCTTCCTTCCTTCCTTCCTTCCTTCCTTCCTTCCTTCCTTCCTTCCTTCTAGTATCACATTTATGAAAATTAATTTTAATTTATGGTTTCTCCCCTGCAACTCCAACCTGCTGGAGGTAGACTTTATTGCAAGCACTTACAAGTGGTTCCTGTCTGGGGCTCATTTTAGTGGGGTGTTCCAGGACAGGCTGATCTGAAGGAACAGCCCAGACATCTTTCTGATGCCCTGGAGCTAAAGAGAAGGAGAGAGGAGGCCATCCTTGGTAGAATAGTGTAAAGCTCCACAAGATTCTTGACAGAACTTTGCCTGTGATTGCATATCGGCATTGCTAGAGTGGACCCCCAATGTTTATTTCAGTCTGGGGGGGCAGGGCTCAACACCTAAAGACAAGCATTGCTAAGGTTCTTTATAGGTACTCATGAAACGGAAATGTCCATAATTTTGTCTTGGCTGTAGGGTGATGGCCATTTCCTTAGAGGGTTTTGGGAACTCCATGGGACTATTGAGATAATTCACAGTGACCCCTTGAGGAAATCAAAGTGTGGATGAGTCCCTGGAAAGGAGGTGGAGGAGCCAGTGATTAAGGAAGGGATGAGTGAAGGACTAGCTCTGCCTGTGCCACCTAAATGAGGGTTGGCAGAGGATGCCACTTCTACATCCTGGTTCCAAACCGAGGGCCAGAGGAAGGTCAGTGAAGAGAGTCCCCAGGGAGATGGGGGCTGAGAGATTTCTGCCTGCCAAGATCCATATGCACACCCCTTACAGTGCAAGCACATTTTAGAAAAGATTACTGGAGAAGGGCAGCCATCTTTGCAACTAATTGCAGGGATTTTACTGAGAAGGTGACCCATAGACTGAACAGTAGGTAGGAAGACCCTTCCCTCATTCTGGCACTGTAAGATTTGGGCCTGGATTCAACAGCCTAGACACACAAGGTGCCCCTGCCACATGGAGACAGTGAGAAATTTTGATATTGTGAAGCCTCGGGGGAGCCACATTGGGGAATTAAGTTTTACATTTATCTCTGTATTGACTCTTGGTCATCTCCACACTCTCTGCAAAGCCTTGTGAGAACACACAGCCTGATCTGAACTGTGCTGTGGAGAAATAATGGACATTCCATCTCCTGAGTGTCACGGGGGGGTGGGGCGGGTACCCTGCCCCTCCCCCAGGTGGCACCCTCTAGCACACACATAAGAGGCCCTATCCTAGGCCAATCACCTCCCACTGTACTAATTACACAACAACCTTAAGTACAGCCCAGCACAGCACAGGACAGTAGAGCTCACCTCCCAGCCACCCACCTGGGTTTTGCATGCAGGCGTACAAAACCTGTTTACTCTTTGTCTATTAAACACGATAGAGGTTCTTCTCACTCACCCTGTGTCCTGTCCTTGTTTCCTCAGCCATTTTCATCCCCTGATGGCAGCATTTTCTCCTGGGGTTTCCTCTAAACGTCTGAATACTTTTCATCAGTTTGTTTTACGGGCCCCCTGCCTTCCTCCTCTTTCTATCTTTCAAATGCTGGTGTCTCAGGTTCTGTCCTCTGTCTACACTACCTCTGGCTGCTCTCAGCAGGTGCTTCCTTGGCTTCAGCTACTGCCAGGATGTCCAGAGAACCAGTGTTCTCTCTCCTGCTGTAGGGTTTACTGAGATTTTACTCAAAAAGATGTAGGAAATGTGGCCTTTTCCCCGAAAGATATTTGATTATTATAAATTGTGTCTTTTAATAGGAAACAAATACTGTTAATCTGTTTATTTAAATATTTTTATTTTTTATTTTATTTTAGAATATGATAATAAAAATTTTGCAGTTTATTTAAATCATAATTATGTTAGATATTTAATGTGTACATTTTTATTGGTAATAAAAATCATAATACTGAAGTAAAGATTAAAAGGCACTTAGGGGGAATATGGAAATATTAATAACATCTTAGTAGTCATATTTATAGAATTAGTCCTTGAAATTACCTTTTATCAAAAATTAAAGTGTAAAATGAATTTATAGATATTCAGTTTTTAAAGCACTTTTATACATAGGAAAAACTTAGCCTTTTATATTGGCACAAACTTTGCTTATAAGGAAAATAAATGATTCCTCGTATAGTTACTGATGGAAAACGGAGGACTGGATTTTCCTTAGTTTCTAGATACATCAAAATTTTTTTCTTTCTTTCTTAATATAAAATGAGTTATTGCCCTTCAGCATTTTCTGTCAATAGTTAACCCCTCTGGAGGTAGATCTCATGGGAAAAGTGACTTTGTAATTGCTCAGACCATCAAAATTTTTTTTTCGTGTCCATACAGAATACTTAATTTAAACCATCCAAGTTTGGGCTTAATTTTTTCCTCAAAGGTAATGGCCTTAAATTTTTGATGTTTATTTTTTTCAGTTACCTACAGATGATCTGGGCATAGAACACAAGTCAAGGACAAGGGCAGGACATAGGGAAACTATTCTGACTGGACATCACCATCTGTTGAAACTGTGTAATGACACCTACTGAACCATTCAAGACACAGTCTATGGTGTCTCCATAAATTACAATAAATAGGACACACTACACGTCACGCAAATATAAAAAATAGCATTGTTTTGACTCTTCAGAATGGATGAGGCAAGTCTGCTTTAGCTTCAGGTGGCCACTTGATCACAGTGATGGCTTTGTAAACAGATTTTGATATGGCTGGAGCGATCTGTGCAGCACTGCAGAGACCCTCATGGAGTCCACCCAAGGGGAGGAGCCTGAGCAAGGACACTTGGCTATGGCACATCCACAACTGAGCCACGCCTAAACTTCAGGTTCAAGTTATATCTGTCTTCACACCTGGACCTGTTTGTGTGTCATCCCTACCAGGAAAGGAGATTGGAGATATGTGGCTGGCTCAGCTGTTGAAGGCAGCTGTGAACTCAGCTCTAGTGGAACAAGTCTCAGAGCACATGCATCTTTTTTGCAGACAAGACCCAGACCAGACAATGAAAGTACATGGAAGGCGATTGGTTGGTTTACTCACAGAAGCGATGTTCTCATTGGCTGGCAGTGCTTTTGGTGTAGCAAGGCCTGGAAAGAAAAGGTAAAGGACGAAAAGAACAGGAAAAAGCAATCCTAGAAGAGGCAGTGAGAATTCCACAAACAGGAGCTAAGATGCCACGAAGTGGAGAGAAGAAACATTTCCGAAGCAGAGTGTGACGTGGACAAGAAGTGGGTATATTAAATTAGACTGCCAGTTTTTAAATTGCAGCTCTTGTGACCTTGGGGAAGTTAGCCTCTCCTTTCCTCACCTACAAAATAGTAATAAAAATAGTCTCCACCTAGGAGGGTTGTGGGATTATGAGAGTTGATAAGGTGGAGCACTTAGGACAGCATGAAGCACATGGCAAAATTGTTCCGTATGTTTGAGCCTTTGTTAGTCCTTATAGTAGTAAATGTTCTTACACAGTGCCTGAACACATCACTGCTTCACAGTGAACACCCACCACACAGCCCACAAGCCCTGGGGTGCAGAGTGTGGGCACCTGCAATAGCCCTTGAGTGCTTCTTTGTATTTGGGGAATTGCCAGACTAAAAGCAGATAACCTTCTAGAGAACATAAAACTATGGGAGCTTTTAGTGCAAGGCTATATAAATCTTGCACAGTTTGATAATGTTTTAGGGCTTTTTTTGTGGAAAGTGCACATACACACACACACACACACACACACACACTAATGTTGAGCTCTCATTGCATGACACACATTTTGTTAAGCACTTTACATGTATAATAACTTACTCCTTACAACAATTCTGGGAGATAAGCCCAATTATTATCCTCATTTTAAAGATGAAGAATCTAAGGTTTGGGTGAGTTAAGGTGACTCAGAATCAAACAGCTAGTAAATGATATAGCCAAGCTTAGACCCAACTGAGCCTGGCTCTAAAACCAATACTCTTAACCACTGTGCTAGGGCAGAGGCCAAAGGTCAGAGGTCAAAGAGAGGCCAGGGAAGCTAAGCACTGCCAGTCATACTCTGAGATTACCACATTTTCTGCAGTACCTAAGCTGAAAATGATTAAAGCTAAGTTCTTGATGTCACAGGGTCAAATTCAACAGTCACAAATAAAGGTGTACAAACAATGGAGCTTTGTTTTCTGTATCTGAGCTCAACTTCTCTCCAGACCTCATTGCTATGAATAGTAGGGAATGGCAGGCACTTTGTATCTGGCAACTAAACACCCAACCAATGTATTCAATTTTATAACAGCCTAGTTTTGGGTTCATTTGATTCAGAGTTCAAACTTCTTATAAAAGGTTGCTTCCAACCCAGCCAGTGTGACTCAGTGGTTGAGCATGAACTATGAACCAGGAGGTCACGGTTTGATTCTGGGTCAGGCTCCATCCCCAGTAGGAGGCGTGCAATGATTCTCTCTCTCCCTTCCCCTTCCTCTCTGGAATCACTAAAGATATCTATAATAATAAAAGCATAAGATGCTAATTAGACTGGACATCCTTCCAGATGACCTTCTGGATGAAGCTAGGGCTGCAAGGGAAGCCCAGGTCCCGGGATGCCGGTGCTGGCAGCCAGGGGAAGGAAGGCCTACTCTTGCACAGATTTCGCGCAACCAGCCTCTAGTCCTATATAATAAAGATGTAATATGCAAATGGCGTTATGCCATGAAGCTTAACGACCCACCAGCAGGAGGGTGGGGCAGTGAGCTATAAGCGGGCGGTGGAGAGCTACAGGAGGGGACAGGGCAGCAAGCTATGAAGGAGGTGGGGGGAGCTACAGGAGGGTGGGGCAGCAGGCAGAGAGCTACTGGAGGAGGGCTGCAGCCAGCTACTGGTGAGCTACTGGCACGTGGATTTGTGGACAGGGCTACTAGTATTTAATAAAAAGTTTGCTTCCATCCTGTGAAAAGTATTCTCCTGCTTCTCAAGATGGGAGGAAGCTCGGGTGTCCTCAGGGCAGTGAAGCAGTAGACTGATTCCTCTGGCTGAATGTGTCTGGTTGGGGTACCTGGGGGTCTTCTTACTCCTCTTTTGCTGACTTCTCCTGCACTGTGGCTGACCCTCAACTGTTCCATCTCTTGGCAGTTTGTCCTGGGTGTCTACTCTAGGGTAGACTTTATTCTTCAAAAGCAGACCGCTCTCTACCCACTCTCCCTGCTGCCATCATGCCAATGAGTACCCTCAGCGATTATCTCTTTTCTTTAGGGATGTGGAAACTTCTGCATCCACTACCAACCTCAGTAACTATGGGGGCTATACAGGCACCCCCCTCAGCCATTTTTATACTTGGGCTTTGGAGCCATGTCAGGAGGTGCACCATGAAGACACTGGTTTCTCTGAGAGACGTACACAACAGGGGATGCAAAATGCTTCCTGCTCTGAGGTCCCCCAACCAGTCTTCATTTTCAGCCACCTCCCTTCACATAGGGGCTCTTCCTGCAGGGGTGGTTTTTATCCCCAGTGGTGGGGGATGGGCAGGAAGCCCCTTTGGAATTACTTACCCTGCCTTCTTGTCTCTCTTCTCTTCCCTTTTCTTCAAAAAGAGGTTTAGCTGGGGGGTGAGACTTCTTTAGTACATACCTTGAATTCTCTAAAAATCCTCCAAATTTTGCTTCTTGATATTTAAAGAGAAGTGTGTGTGTGTGAGTGTGCATGTGTGTGTGTGTGTGTGGGGGGGGTGCTCTTGCTCAAGGAAACCCAGCTTTCAAGGTGATTTTCTTTTTGTTTTTCAATCCTCACCCAAGCATATGTTATTTTATTGAGACTTCTTTAGTACATACCTTGAATTCTCTAAAAATCCTCCAAATTTTGCTTCTTGATATTTAAAGAGAAGTGTGTGTGTGTGAGTGTGCATGTGTGTGTGTGTGTGTGGGGGGGGTGCTCTTGCTCAAGGAAACCCAGCTTTCAAGGTGATTTTCTTTTTGTTTTTCAATCCTCACCCAAGCATATGTTATTTTATTTTTTATTGATTTAGAGAGAGAGAGAAAGGGAGAGGGAGAGACAGAGAAAAACATTGACGTGAGAGAGAAATATCAATCAGTTGCCTCCTGTATACGCCCTGACTAGGAATTGAGCCCACAACTTGGGTATGTACCCTGACCAGGAATGGAACCTGAGACCCTTCTGTGCA
>NW_006292604.1:4048530-4063808 GCF_000327345.1 Myotis davidii | reverse complement strand
GCTCCAACCAACTGAGCCACTCCAGCCAGGGCTCAAGACTATTTTCTCAAGACTATTTACAAACTCAACAAATCTGATTTAACACACACATCTGAGCAATTCCTTTTTTCCTAGGTGTTATGGCCTCTTTCACTAAAACAACGAAAGCCCTGGATTCAATGCCTGAGAGAGCCATAGGGAATTAAAAATACACGCTTGCATTATTTTCAAAATATTATAGCCAGCACCTATATATCTTGGTTAATGTTACTTTCTGGGTAGATTTTCCTTTTGTGAGCCTCAACTTTCACAAAATTTTTATGTGATTTCACTTGTGGTTTGGACAAGATAATTAAATGGGGAACAATAATATTCTCTACCCCAGCCCAGGATGGCAGTGGCATTGGAATTAAGAAGTTGATTCCAGGGAGAACAGAGCTGGGATCTGATCCGGCTGCCCATCCTACGTAAGTAACCCTCTTCCACTCTGAGCCAGAGCCATTGAGGTTCCAGGATTAATTCTGTTAATAAAGGAAGCTAATTATTACGAGAAAAATATATATTTTGGCAACATTTTTACTATTTTTCTGACTGCTCATATTATTTTTGCTTCTACCTGTGTGTTATACTGTTTGTGGAGTGCAAAATATGCACTGTTATACTATAGACTATAGAATGTTGTTATAGAAGAGATTTCATATGACAGTTAATCCATCATGTAGGCATTCTATAGGGCTTTAAATCTCATTATGTTGTTGAAGATGGCATTTCATTGTGGTTTGTACCTGGCAGTATGTTGAAAGTCAAACATTAATGAGAACTTGGAGAAAATTGTGGCCTGTTATGTTTGCAGAAGTGTGTTTTTTTCTGTTGATGAAAGGAAATTTGGAGACCTTTAAACTGTCTCCAAAATACCTGTATATATTTTTTTTCTAATGTTTAATGATAGTGTGCCTTCTCTTGCCACCGCTCCTGACCCAGTAGGGTAGGGAGAGGGTTTTGTTTCCTTTTACACTTGACTCAACTTGTGACTTCCAACATCGACCCCATCATCTCCATTTTCTAACGAAATGAGAAAGGGGAAGAGAAGTGCAGGCAAGCAGTGTTGACTCTCAGGAGATGACCTGAATATTGCATATATATTATTTCTGCTCCTATTTCATCACCAATGTCACACCTTGCTTCAAGAAGGATAGAAATGTAGCTACTATCTGGGTGGTCACACATCAAGCAGAAATGTTGTGGGTTTTGTTACTAAGAGGAAGAAAGGGAGATAGACTTGGGTGGTAATTATTGTCACAGCTGCAATAAGGTATCGAAGGTAAACATCCAGCAGGCAATGCTTCTAAGGACAAATGGAAGTGTAAGATGATGGCCCCGAAACCCATAAAACCTCAATGCTTACTGTTCTTTTGCGGTAAACTTATAAGTTGGTTTATGAATTCATTTGGTTTAGGATTTTGATGTGAATATTTGATAACCTGGGGTACATTTATTGATCAGAGAGCAATTATGCAATGAGTGCTGTTTTGTGTTATTGGAGCTCACTGTGACACTCATAATTCATTTTCCTTAACATGTGCTCTTGTCCAGTCATTATTTATTTTTGTGAGCTTATATCTTATTTATGTTAGCCTTTTCAATTAAGGTCTGCATTGATGAAAGGACAAAAAGTCTAGAACTGTCATGGTACTAAACAAGTGTATTTTACTTCATTCAACATGAGGAATATTTTCAAACTCGGAAAAGAACTTTATTATGTATTACAAAGTTTTCAAGGTCTCACTTTTTGCTTTTAATCAAATAGTGGGGAAATGTATTTACTATTTTTCATGCAAATTTAAATGCTGTTGGTGGTAATTTGCAACAATTTGATAAGAATTTGAAATGAAGGCAATATTAAAAGTACAGTATGTACCATGATAAAAGTGCAGTGGTGATTTTGACATTATCATTTCTGGCTGATGTTAGGAATGGTGCCAAAGAGATTATTTTTAACACTTGAAATGTTGTAAGAATGATGCATTACATCTACTTGACATTATCATTTTTGATGAGGCTGATCTTCCTTAATTTTAACTCTGGAGGGTAAGATAAAAGGTTAGTCTTTTTTAGAAGATTAATTTTTTTAATCTTATTTCTCTAGGCTAAGTAGAGTAATGATTTGAGAAATTATGTAGAAAAGTCAGCAGATTTTAAGGTTACTTTACCATGTACCTAATGCTACCTTATATACTTTTTATGTGGTATCCATAGGGTATTATTATTGTTTCTATTTTGCAGAGGGATGAAATGATATTCTAAGCTACAGTATTTAAGTTCATATTTTCTTTAGTACTATTGTGATTCAATAAACCAACTCTAAATCATATTCTTTATTCTTGGGGCTTAGCAACTGGACATTAGGCAATAGTAATGATAAAGTGCAATAGAAACAATAAAAACCCAATAATAGCAAATGTAAGTAATAAGCACACAAATGCTAACAACATGTTAGTCGAGATGAATTACAATCTGTTAACTGGATATTAGTAATGGTGACTAATCAGCACAATCTTTATAGTGTATATACATACTTAATGATGTCATGATTAGTAAGAATTTAAAGGAACTCCCTTGAAATTCATAGGTAATATAGCATTTAATCTTTGTGAAGTTTATACCAATGAAAATGATTTTTCCTCTGAAACCACAGATGACCTGTAGATCATTAGGTAAGCCAGAGGGCATTTTGAAAAGCACACATTGAGAAACTTTGGATTAGAACAGTACTTTCCCTATTCTTTTAACCATACACCTTTTTCAGTAAAATCTTGACCACAAACATTTATCTATTTTAATATATTTTTATTGATTTCAGAGAGGAAGGGAGAGGGAGAGAGAGAAATAGAAACATCAATGATGAGAGAGAATCATTGATCGGCTGCCTCATGCATGCCCCTTACTGGGGATCGATCCTGCAACCATGTGCCCTTGACTGGAATCTAACCCGGGACCCTTCAGTCCATAGGCCGACGCTCTATCTACTGAGCCAAACCAGCTAGGGCAACCACAAACATTTATTAATGATAAATTACATACATTTACTTCTCTTCCAAAAATTTTTTAAAATATATTTTATTGATTTTTTTTATAGAGGAAGGGAGAGGGATAGAGAGTTAGAAACATCGATGAGAGAGAAACATCGATCAGCTGCCTCCTGCACACTCCCCACTAGGGATGTGCCCGCAACCAAGGTATATGCCCTTGACCGGAATCGAACCTGGAACCCTTGGGCCTGCAGGCTGATCCTCTATCCACTGAGCCAAACCGGTTAGGGCTTTTCCAAAATTTTATGTGTGTTTAAAGCCTACACAAATATACAACAGAAAAAAGATAAAATAAAGACAAAGCAAATTATTTAAAGAATAACTACATTAAAGACACAAACATGCTTTTTAATATTATACATAGGAATATTATTTTAGTATGCTTTGTGTTACTAAATTTTCTTTCTTCCTTCCTTCCTTCCTTCCTTCCTTCCTTCCTTCCTTCCTTCCTTCCTCCCTCCCTCCCTGCCTCCCTCCCCCATCCTTCCCTCCCTCCCCCCTTCTCTCTCTTTCTTTCTTTCTTTCTTTCTTTCTTTCTTTCTTTTTCTTTCTTTCTTTCTTTCTTTTCTTTTTTCTTCTCTCTCTCTCTTTCTTTCTTTTCTTGAAGGGAGAGATTAGTTGCCTCCTGCACATGCCCCGATCACGGCCAGGGATCAAGCCTGTAACCAAGGTACGGGCCCTGGACTGGAATCAAACCAGGACCCTTCAGTTCGAAGGGCAACTCTCTTTCCACTTGGCCAAACCTGCTAAGGTTAGATATACTTTATTATTTTTGAAAACAATGGTCAAAGTGTTGTGATACATTGATTAAAAAGCATTAGTCTAATTTCTAACTTTAATACTTGTTATTATTGGATTGTTCTAACTTTGTAGAAATGCTTCCTCACAAAGATATACAGATCCCCAAAGAGGAAGTACATCTTTGGCCGCATTTTAAAAATATGATAAAAAATTTTCAGATCTACTGGCCAATTACACAAAAGTTGTATTAAAAAAATCCTGCTCGCCGAAACCGGTTTGGCTCAGTGGATAGAGCGTTGGCCTGCGGACTGAAAGGTCCCGGGTTCGATTCCGGTCAAGGGCATGTTCCTGGGTTGCGGGCACATCCCCAATAGGAGATGTGCAGGAGGCAGCTGATCGATGTTTCTCTCTCATCGATGTTTCTGACACTCTATCTCTCTCCCTTCCTCTCTGTAAAAAATCAATAAAATATATTAAAAAAAATCCTGCTTTGTTGATATTTATTTGTGTTTTTTATATTAGTATTACATTTAACCTATGGTTTTTTGCAAGAGTCTTTTTCAAAACACTTATTTTGTGAAAGTTAGTTTTGTTAGAATTATGTAATCTGTTAATTCATTTAACTAGTCAGCTTGAGTTGAAATACATAGTGAGTGATATGTCTGAATACATAGGAAGTATGAATGAAAGGACCATGAACACTCCCTCTATTCTTATCTCAAGAGGTCATGTGATTCAGAATTTATGTCAGGCCACATGTAAACTATCAGTGAAGCTTAGTTTCTTTCTTTTTTTTTTTTTTTTAATAAAAAACCCTACTGGGAATTGAGCCCACAACTCAGGCATGTGCCCTGACTGGGAATCGAACCCTGACCTCTTGGTTCTTACGTCAGTGCTCAACCACTGAACCACAGTGGCTGGATTCCTTTTCTTTCTTCTTAAACTAAACAAAATATTAGTACTAATATTTTCTTCACACTCTAGTATGTATCATTTTGTACACATCCTGGAATGTCTGCACACTGGACTGCTGCCTGCTGGGAGATATTTAGGCATGGAAGTAGTTTGCTGTCCTTAGTAGCCAATACATAAGCAAATTGTAGGAGAGAAGATTCTTAGAAATTGCCGATCTTCCCTTCTAACTTAGCATGATTTTTAGCTGGGCCTGGGGTCCACCCAGCTACAAACTGCATTTTCCCACCTGTCTTGCAACAAGATGTGGGCCATGTGAGTATGGTCTGGACAACGGGGTGTAAATGGAAGTGATGTGTGCAATCTCCAGTTAATGGACTTAGAAAGGAAGCCTACTGGCACTCCGCGTGTTCTTCCTCTCCCCACTGAATTGTGAACAGCAACAGCAGAGCATCCAACCTGTAGCCAGTGATGGAAATGACTTGTTGAAGACAGTAGAGCCATCCTGCCATGGGCTATTATGTAAAAGAGAAACAAACTTTTATTTAAGCCATTGTATCTTACATTTTCTTGTTATAGCAGCTTAGCCTATTTATCCTAATATAGCTTCACATTTGTTTGGATGACAGAACATTCCCAAGGGACAACATTTGCTGACAACTTTCTCACTAGCACCTAGAACCAAATGCATGGGAATTTTGACTCACCTATCTTGGGCCATAGATGACAGAAGCACAGCAAAAGAGCAGAATATGTTTTGATGATTTCAAAGATAGTAATAGCTACTACCATTTATCAAGTATTTAACTAGTGTTAAGACTTTTAACATATTCTCTTATTTTTAACCTTCAAACAACTTTATGAATTTGAAATTATTATCTTTATTTTACAGATAAAATATGTTTGTCCTTAGGGCTTGAAGGCTACATAATTACTAAGAAACAAAATCTTAGAATCCAAGGTCTCAGGTCTCATTTTATTCTTTATAGATCTATTTTAAAATAAACAAAGCCATAATCTAATGGGTAGAAACATTAAAGTTTTGCCAAGTAGTTTAACAAAGGAGATTTATGACATTTTTTTTAAAAGATACTGATGCGATGTTTGTGAATCTACCCATCAACATACAGAAAGTCAGAACAGCTTGGCATATCTAGGTCATTTATTCCATCAAGATGCATCATGTTGGACCTGAAAACTTGGTCAATGTGATCTACTATTGAGGAGACCATCACAAATAAACATCAGGAGGAGTAACACAAAAGGAAACTTGATTTATGTCAGCTACATCAATTTTCACAGAGTGGGATAATTAAAAGAACCCATGAGATTCTCCATGGTATATTCACTTAAGCTTAAATCAGTGGTTCTCAACCTTCTGGCCCTTTAAATACAGTTCCTCATGTTGTGACCCAACCATAAAATTATTTTCGTTGCTACTTCATAACTGTAATGTTGCTACTGTTATGAATCATAGTGTAAATATCTATATGCAGGATGGTATTAGGCGACCCCTGTGAAAGGGTCGTTGGACCGCCAAAGGGGTCACGACCCACAGGTTGAGAACCACTGGCTTAAATAAAGGTAAAGGATATGGTACAGCAAGAGAAAGAAAAGCACAGATATCGGAGAGGGACAAGACTTTCTGGCACAGCTCCCAGGTTCCTTTCTCAGTCACACAGGATGTGCCTTGTCTTTGGATGATGAGCCACCAATTATGTGCTAGTTGCCGTGATTTCAGGGAAATCTGAGTCCCATGTGAGGAATGTCTTTTATTCCCCTCTCATCACGTCACTTAAACCAGCTTTTATGACAACTCTCAATGACAGAAACAAAAGAACAAACAGAAACCAGGTGCAAACCATCAATCTGTACGTTTTCTATAAACAATGCTGATAAGCTGGCACAGTTTGCCCCCTGGTCTTTCTTAGATCCTAGCTCAGGACTATGTTCACCACTAGTTAGTACATTTTATTCAGGTTTGGCCAAGGGTCAGCACCATGACTCAGAGCATCTCTGGAGATAAACATAGGATTGCAACAGATCAGCTGAACGTAGCCCTGTTCTCACACTATTCACCCTCTTGACCCGTTAAGCTTTCTTAATTACAAATTGGCCATTGTCATTCTGTTTTCTGCATTTTAATGATATTTATAGAACAGAAAAAACAAAACTACTAATCATTTGTAGCATTCAATGCAGTGTAGGTATTGCTTTAAAGAAACGCTTTGATTTTTCAAATATTCAAGTACAAAATTGTTTGTAATCAAATACAATCTTGACAGCTGTTTTTATTTTGTCTTTACTACATAAAAAGGATCATGAGAAGAGTATTAGATCTTGGTGAGTGGAGACAGAAGGTCTAGGTTGGAGATGCACAAAAATTTTTAATGTGTGAGTATCCTAATACATGTGTGGAGCGTGGTGTCTTGGAGTCTGAAAGAAGCAATAGGAGAAATATCAAGTGTTTTTTGGCAAAGGGAAATGAGGGAGCAGGTAGGGGAAGAACTCAACCTAGTGACTATCGTTCAGGAGCAGTGCACTTTTTACTAGAATCATTGCAGAGCAAGGCAATATATTAAGATTCCCTGATTATAATTCATTTACAAAAAGGGCTTGGTGCCTAGAGCTCAACTAGGACACCTGAGAATTCATTAGTTCATTCATTTACTGGTTCATCCATTTTTACTCACTCAAGGCATATTTATTGAGCACCTACTATGTGTCCAAAAATTAGGAGCAGAATATATAGAGCTGACCAAGACAGACAGAATCTGTGCTCTCAAAATTTATATTCTAATGAGTGACTAAGGATAGACTCCCTTGACTTTAGGTTGGTTATCTAGTAATGTAAAGAAAATTTCAGTCTTCCCCAATACAAATAATATATATAGCTATACACACACACACACACACACACACACACACACACACACACACGAGGCCCAGTGCATGGATTTGTGCACTGTTGGGGTCCCTTGGCCTGGCCTGTGCCCTCTTGCAATCCAGGACCCCTCAGAGGATGTTGGAGAGCCAGTTTTGGCCTAATACCCACAGGCCGGATCCAGATAGAAGGGAGCCTGATCCTATGCATTGAGCATCTATCCCCTGGTGGTCAGTGTGCATCATAGCAATTGGTCGACCGGTTGTTTGGTGGTTCGGTCACTTACGCTTTTATATAGATAGATATATTTTTTGCAAATCCTCACCTGGGGATATTTTTCCATTGATTTTTATGGAGAGTGGAAGAGAGAGGGAAAGACAGAGAGAAACATCGATGTGAGAGGAACACATTGATTGCCTCCAGCATGAAACTTGAACTGGGCCCAGACTGGAGAGTATCCTGCAACCAAGGTAGGTGCCCTTGACTGGAATCGAACCTGGGAACCTTTGGTCCGAAGGCCAATGCTCTATCCACTCAGCCAAACCAGCGGGGCTCCAATACGAATAATATTGATTCAGAGTCTAGTGTAGAAGGATGCTGAAGGAGAGGGCATTCTTAGATTGGGCTTTGGAGAGATGTGCCAGCTGAAAGTCAAGCAGATCATTTCCCTGCTTATATATTTACTGGTAGAATGGATGGCTAAGAAAGCACATAGTTTTTGTTGAAAATTTAACTTCCTGTAGAAAAATCCAGGCTCCCAAAAGTTCTTTTACTGTCACGATGGAATTGTGTCGTGATGTACTTACCTATTTCAACATTCCCCTTGACTTTGTTATTATAGATGTAGACTAAAATGAAGTTCAGACTGAGAAAATGTATAAGATTGTGCCCCATTAATGGTGGTTTTTAAAAGTAGATGCTCAACAAAGGCTCTGCTCAAGCACTGCAGATCTGTTATAATAGTCAAATCTTAATATAATCCTCCTGCCTCATCACTCCATATGAGAAGCACTTACTATATTCAAGCTCTATGGGTTGAAAGATTCAAACTTAAAGATAAATATCTTCTATCAACTACAGAAACACAGCTTTCATGTTATCTCGCTTTCTGGAACTTTCATAAGCTGACTTTTTTCATTTTACCTGATTTTTAATATTGAAATAGTGAGTGCCAATTCATGCAGTTACACTGGATAACAGTAAAATCAGAAACTTCACCAGCCAAGCAAACTTCTTGTTGCTCAATGGTGAGGGCAAGAGCCTTTATTTCCATTTCATTAAAATGTGGACTGCTACTCTACTCTCTTAAAGAAATAAAATAAATTCTCATGGATTAACTGGCAGTTTTTAAGACTTATGCAAATTGGTAGCAGAGCTTAAGCAGTTCTAAAAGAAGCTGATAAGTATGGCAAATATGAAAAACTGGAGTGCTTTGACTTAAATACATATATATGGCTACATTTAAAAGTTGAACATTAACCAATGGCTTTGTTAGAAAAAACAAAGAGGTTTCTGAAGTATGTGCAGTGAGCAGAATGAAAGCAGCATCTTTGAGAAGATAATTTATGTGAAAGAAAGGCAAAAGGAATATATTGTGGTCTTAGAAAAAATACTGGAACAAGAGATCATTATATAATAACCAGAGTATAAAAGGTAAAAATGAAGGCACCAAATGAGGGACAGTGTACCCATGACAACTGGGGTGGTTCCTGTTTTCCTTTGTGGCTCTTGCCACCATACTCAAATCTGTAATAATAGCTCCTTGTCTAAGAAAGTCATCCTGATTTGTATTTTGGTTTATGTGCCATTTTTTTCTGTTCTCTTTTTTTTTATGAGTGACCTTTCTATACTTCAGAAATGTATTATAGCTTTTCCAAAGCTGTTCTTGAACAGTATTTTGAAAAAACAATGGAGCATTTTGAGGAAAAAAGCACAAACAAATCACAGCTTTGCTGACTCTAGGATTCTTGGCTTATTTTTTATTTTTTTTAATTATAGGATCTAATTAAACAGTAATCCCTGCACATTTCATTGTAGGAAAGGTTATGGAGCAGATGCCAAGGTTAATTATTAAATAATTGAGTCTTCCAATGAATGGAGAATGCTGTAGTTAGACTCATATAAAGGGAAAAAATGTGAATTTGTACTTTTTGGATATGTAAAGTCATATCAGAAATGCATATGACTACAAATAAACAGTGAAGAATGGAAAGCTTTCCATCTAGTATCTTTACTTAGCTGGGCGTGGCATGCTCCATTTGGTTCATAGGAGTATGAATTGATTGAGTGCTGGCTTGAACTCTACATTTAGGTGTGGACTCTCATTCTTAGGAGACTAGTATTCAGACAGTGAACAAGAGCCTGCAATATAAAGCACAAACTTTACCAGAGAGAACAGGAAGAAGTCTTAATTTGGAAACAAATGAAACTGGCTTTGTCATGTAAACTTATATATGCTATAAAATATTCTGGACCTTGGTTTCTATAAGATGGAAAAGTTGGATTCAATGATCTCAAAACAAGTTGACAAATTGTTGTTTTTTTTTACTTTAAATGATGCAACTTTATAAATTCTACAAATAATACACTCCCATGTGAGTTTTGTTTTGTTTTTTTCCTTGAAAGCAAAATCAGGTTTAATTTCGGCCAAGGCATTTCAGAGAGGTGAATTAGATGGATTTTGGATAGTAATAGTATTATATTCAGACCATTTAACTTGAATGAAATGATTAGTTCCACTTCTAATATTAAAATACCATATCAGTTCAGTATTTTAAAACTAACAGTACAATCTATCAATGTGTAAATCCTCTTCCTAGTGCTGTGGGCTTCCTGAATGAGGCACTGTGAACTATAGCATCATCTCAAGAGTGTCTCTAAAGGGATCTCTACGCAATCTTGATTTAAGTAATGGTTATCTTGGTAGCGAGAGAATCTGATTTTGAAAGTTAATTGAGAGTGTTCCTTTTGGAAACAAATCAAATAAAAACAGAACAATAATAACAACAACATAAAAAATATCCAGCTGATTGAAACTATGTATTTGATTATCTAAGCTATCCAAATTGAAAAGTGATAGAAGATGTGGGACTAACCATTCATATATTAAAATGTAAAAAACTAAAACCTCTATAATTAAAAAAGTAAATTACTGGCATATAAATAGCCCACAAGTATCAAATAAAAAGTGCATGTGGAAATATAGGAAATGATAACTGGTGTTGCAATCCCTCCACCTTTTTCTTTCTCAAGATTGCTGAGGCTATTCAGGGTCTTTTTTGATTCCATATGAATTTTTGGAATACTTGTTCTAGATCTGTGAAATATGCCATTGGTATTTTTTTTAAATATATTTTTGTTGATTTCAGAGAGGAAGGGAGAGGGAGAGATAGAAACATCAATGATGACAGAGAACCATTGATTGGCTGCCTCCTGCATGCCCCCTACTGGGGATTAAGCCTGAAATCTGGGCATGTGTCCTGACTGGAAATTGAACTTAGACTTCCTGGTTCATAGGTCAAAGCTCAACCTCTGAGCCACACCGACTGGGTGCCATTGGTATTTTAATAGGAATTGCACTGAATCTATAGATTGCTTTGATTAGTATGGACTTTTTAATGTTAAATCTTCCAATCCATGAAAATGGTATATGCTTCTACTTGTTTGCATCTTCCTTTATTTCTTTCTTCAATGCCTTATAGTTTTCCAAGTACAGGTCTTTTACCTCCTTGGTTAAATTTATTCCTAGATATCTTATTTTTTTTTATTGCAATAGTAAATGGTATTGTTTTCATAGTTTCTATTTCTAAGATTTTATTATTGGTGTGTAAAAATGCCACCAATTTTTGGATATTAATTTTATATCCTGCTACTTTGCCAAATTCATCTATTAGAACTAGGAATTTTTTGGTGGAGTCTTTAGGGTTTTCTATACATAATATCATGTCATATGAGACTAATTACAGTTTTACTTCCTCCTTTTCAATTTGGATGCCTTTTATTTCTCTTGTCTGATCACTGTAGCTAGGACTTCAGTACTATGTTGAGTAAGAGTGGTGAAAGCAGATATCCTTGTATTGTTCCTGATCTTAAGGAAATCACTGGAATGAACTTATGATACATGCCACAACATGAATAAAGCTCCAAAACATTATTTTATGTGAAATAAGGCAGGCATAAATTACCATATAATGTATGATTCCATTAATATTTCATGTTCACAATGGGGAAATCCATAGAGAGAGAAAGTAAGCTAGTGTTGCCAGGAACTAAAACTAGGGGACAATGGGGAATGACTGCTAATGAACAGAATTTCTTTTTTAGATTGATGAAAATTTGGAATTATATATCTATCTGGAATTAGATGTAATGATGATTGCACAATTTAAAAAATATAATGAAATCACTGAACACGTAAAAAAGGTGAATTTTATGATTTGTGAATTATATATCAATTTTTAAAATTTAAATTCTTTATTGTTGAAAGTATTACATGTGTCTCCTTTCCCCCCATTGACCTCTTCACACCCACGCCCGCCCCCAGTACATGCCCTTGCCCCCTACTGTCTGTGTCCATTGGTGATGCTTATATGCATGCATACAAGTCCTTTGATTGATCTCTTAACCCCCACCCCCAGCCTTCCCTCTGAGGTTTGTCGGTCTGTTGGATGCTTCTATGTCTCTGTATCTATTTTTGTTCATCAGTTTATGTTGTTCATTATATTCCACAGATGTGTGAAATCGTGTATATATCAAGTTTTTTAATAAAGGGGAAAAATTCCTAAAACCAGATTATAAAATCTGAAAATGATATAAAGGGATAGTTCATTTAAAAAGACATATTTGTAAAAGGCCATTAACAATAATTTTATCCATGGTAATTATCTATTTATATTTATCTCCTTTTGGAATCCTTTTTGTTCCTTATATATTTTCTAGAAAAAGAGCTATTACATCCAGTTATTCATATTTACTTGAATAGATTTGAGCTCCTAATTCTTCTGTGATATATTCTGTAATATTGGTTTTATTTTTCTCCTGACTCAGGTTGTTTAAGACTTTATTAGTCAAAGTTGGTCCTTTAGCCAGCAGCATTGCTCTCATCTGGAATCTGCATAGTAAAGCAGAATCTCCAACTCCACTCCCCATCTACTTAATCCAAATCTTAATTTTAACGCATGATCTGATGTTTTTTCTCTGTGGTTCAGTATGTGTGCAGTTCTATAAATTTCCTTGGGCATTTAAGAAGAAAGTGTGGACTTCTCAAATACTGTTGAATAATCTATTAGAGCTAACTTATTTATTGTTGTTTAGATTCTTCATAATTTGACTTTGTCTCCTTGATTTCTCATGGTATGGGAAAAGTAGTTGGTTTCGGTTTTCCTTGTGTCCTATTTTTTCTTATTAGTTTTGGTGATATATATAACACAAATTCATGACAGTTCATTTTCTATTGTACTGTTTATTTTTATAAATTGCCAACGTGCCTGTTTAATGCTATGTAATTCCATGAATTCAATGTTCTTATCCAGGCATTTTTCACTGGCTTCTCCATTCATCACTGATTTGGGTGGATTTTATCATCAAGTAGTATTTTCAGAAATTGCTCATGGATACTATATTTCTCAAACTCTTTATGTTTGAATTTGTTTGCCATATAAAATCCATAGTGTTACACATTATTCCTACAATATCTTTGTTGAAAATTTCCCTATATTCTAGAATTAACATTGCTCTGAATAATTTTAATGCCAGCCTAATTTTCTCCCTTAAAAATTAGTTGATCCTTTTGCCTTTACGTCTAAAAGTTTGACATAGAAGACTATCTGCTGCCCTGGAATCTGATTTTTATTTGCCTAAGATTTTCCATATCTTAAACATAGAATATTTTATTTTATAAATAATTGAATTATAATAAACCTGGATGTATTGGATAGAGAAATACCATTATTCCTCTGTTTAGCACTGTCTTGGCCCCCAGTTGGCCTTTCCGTGGCTGACTATCCCTCTTGTACAAAGACCAGTCTAGTCTAGTCTACCACTTTCTTTTTCTCTGGATTATTATTTTTTTGTCTCTTTCTCTTTATTACTGTCTCTAACGTACATAAATGTACTCAGATATATACCCTCACTCCAGTCTAAGATCAGAGTAGAAACTAAGATTATTTCCCACTTCTAGGAAAATATCCTAAGAATCCTGAAACACCAATCAGAAAGAATATATGCACCCCTCTGTTCATAGCAATAGCTAAAATCTGGAAACAGTCCAAGTGCACATCAGTAGATGAGTAGGTAAAAAAGTTGTGGTACATTTACACAATGGGATACTATGTAGCTGTGAAGAAGGATCTCTTACCTTTTGAGACAGCATGGAGAGACTTGGAGAGTATTATGCTAAGCAAAATAAGCCAGTCAGAGAAAGACAAATATCACATGATCTCACTCATATGTAGAATCTAATAAACAAAATAAATCCAGCAACATGATCTCGCATGGAACAGACTGATGAATCTCAGAGGGAAGCCTGGTAGGGGTGGGGGTGGGGAGAGATTAACCAAAGAATTTATATAGATAACCCAAGGACACAGACAATAGTGTAGTGAAAGACTGGGGGTGGGGGGGGTGAGGCAGGAGCAGGGTGGAGGGGGTCAATGGAGAAAAAAAAGGGGACATCTGTAATACTTTCAATTGTAAAGATAAATTTAAAAATAAAAAAAAATTGTTTAGTATGAGGTAACTAGTGAATACTTGTAGGTTAGCAATGATGAAAAGTGTTATTTGATGTTGAAACATAATAAGAGGAAATGAATAGCACACAAAATATTTTTGTTGAGATTGACTTAAGTAATGCTTTTGAACTCTATCAGCTGAAATAGGCTTTTTCCCTTTCGTTAAATCTCTGTTCTGGCTGATTACCTGGCAACTCTGATGATGCCTAAATAAGGAAGAGATTCTGTGAGCCTATGTAAATGGACTCACAATATCCTTTAAAGTTTAAAGGATACCAAACTAGGATTTTTAAAAGGTACTTCTAAAAGAGAATAAATCCATTTCTATTAAATTGTTCTGATACTGCCATTCTGAAAATATAAATAAAAAAGATATCTTTGATTTTTTGCTGAATAGTTCTGTCTTTTGATATGAGATAAACTTTAGAAAAGTACTTTAAATACTAAAATCATAGGTTTCTTTCCAGGGTAGACCACATTTTATCCAAATGGTTGCGGGCCATTGGAAGGATTCTGATGTTTAGTCTGTGTGAAATAGGAAGAAACTGTAGAGCAGGGGTCCTCAAACTATGGCGGCGGGCCACATACAGCCTGCCAAAAACATTTATCCTGCCCTCCCCTTTGACCGGAATCGAACCTGGGACCCTTCAGTCCACAGGCCGATGCTCTCTCCACTGAGCCAAACCAGTTATGGCATAGTTTTTTTTTAAACTATAGTCTAGCCCTCCAACAGTCTGAGGGACAGTGAACTGGCCCCCTGTTTAAAAAGTTTGAGGACCCCTGCTGTAGGGTTTTGAGGAGTGGCATGATCTGAACAAACAAGATGATTCTGGTGGCTGTGTGGGAAAAGATGGTAGGGGCAAAACTGGGAGATCAAGAGGCAGCTAATGAAATAATTCAGGAGCAAATGTTGCTGGCTTGGACCAGGTGCTGGCAATAGGGTTG
>NW_006292604.1:4045536-4047067 GCF_000327345.1 Myotis davidii | reverse complement strand
GACCCCGACCAGGGGCTGCACCTAGGGATTGGGCCTGCCCTCTGCCACCCGGGAGCAGGCCTAAGCCAGCAGGTCATTTTCTCCCGAGGGGTCCCAGACTGCAAGAGGGCACAGGTAGGTCTGAGGGACCGCCCCCTTCCCCCGAGTGCACAAATTTTTGTGCACCGGGCCTCTAGTATATATATATTAGAGGAATATATTTTGAAGATAAGATTTGCTGGTGGACAAGGTATGAACAAAGGAAATGAAGCATGGTGGCAACCATGTTTGGTGGGAATTTCTGTTTAATATTTTAACCCTGCTGATTTGGCTTCTGTCATTATTTGTTTGCTAAAATAATAGAAAAGTTATTTTGATTTTCTGAATTGTATTTGATTGAATACCCTATTGATTATAATTTCAATACCCCATTGGTTGTGGTCATACTGGTTTTAGAAAGCACATTCTTCTGTACCTGGGCACCAGGACAGCACATCTATCCTAAATTGCCTCAGTGGCTCCAGATAACATGTTCCCATTGACTCAGTGGTCCCAAGACCCGAGGGCTCTAGATAATGTGTTTTTGTCAACTCAGGGGTCCGAAGACCCAAAACTATAATTAATCTTTGTAGATAACTAGTCGGCTCAATTTTGCTTCTGTAACTGCTTTGTGCAAACCAGGTTTCTCATTCCAAACCCAAAGATGTAATCGATACCTTTGTGATTTTTGCCTATATAAATCTGGTGTTGCGGCCATCTTATCACTGCGAGATTTGAGAGAGCGAAATGCCACCTTATAGTCCTGGATTTGCAATAAATGTGACTCCTTAATTCGACTTCTTGAGGCATCCTTGTGTGATTCGTGGGGTACATTACAACAAATGAGCTTGTGGTTTCAAAGCTCTGCCCTGGGGAATAATAATGTTTAGCCTTATAAATCCCCCCTACCATTTTCCCCCTAAAGTCTCCAACTCCTTAGTGATATTGTTGCTCCTAAACTGATTACATGTAAGCTATTGAAAGAAGGAAAGCATTCTAGACCTGAACGATTTCGTGCATACAGCTATGCTTTCCTTGCTCAGGAACTCAACTGCTTTGCTCCTCGGTGTGGTCCACAGACTAGCAGCCTCACTGTCACTTGGGAGCTTGTTAGACATAGAATTTCAGATGCTACTCCAGACTTCTTGAATCAGAATCTGCATTTTAACAAGACCCCACGTGATTTGTAAGCACATTAAAATCTGAGAAGCACTCTTCTGCAGCCTTTTAAGTTGCCAGAGCTGATGTGCCTCTCCACAATGGAGCAGATGTAGCTGTCTTCAAGTTGGTTTTGGTCAACTTGTTCATTCTGGTTGATTTATTACTGAAGAAGACAACTTGCTTCGAACTGATCCAATATGAGCAAGAATTCTATTTGTTTGTAATTCAAGTCTTCCACTTCCATCACTGAAGAATTCCATAGTTTAGTATTGAGAATTCTTAGAACAGTAACTGCATTTAGAGAGTGTTCTGCGCTGTATTAACTTGTATTCTTACGTTTTCTAAAGAGAAA
>NW_006292604.1:4042837-4044780 GCF_000327345.1 Myotis davidii | reverse complement strand
AGAATGATTTGGGTAAAAAGAGGTAGTGCAAGATACTGATAAGATTGTGTCTAAATGCGGTCCACAACTTTTAAAAAGAAGACTCTGCCTAAGAATCATCAGGCTAGGTGTAATTCCAGAAATTGCTATCTTATTCTTAGTAGCTATAGATTTCTGTCCAGCTGAGATTGATTGCTATGTTCATTTTGTTTTTCTCACAGATAAAAAAGTCATTAAAGATTTATTGGATGCTATATTCATAAATAAGTGCTAATCATTCAATATTATCTATCATATGAAGAAACGCATGCCGATTTTTATCATAATTTTGTTCCCTTCTTAGCATATTTTCTAAAAGAATGTATCAAACATAAATGAAACATTTACCAAGAGATTCTTCTGCATCTTTTTAGCAATCATAACAGTTTGCAAAGCTATTTTAACTTGTTTTGGTGGATTAATTGGTACTTATGACAAAGATTTCTTGCAGTTTATTATTCTGTAATGTTATCTTCAAGAATATATGGAAAATATCTCTGTGCTATGAGAAAGATCAGAAATTAACAAAATAACTGAATTGAGATCTGTCTGCCCTAACATTTCATATTCATGTGTTTACCAGAAATGTTCCTATACTCTTTTTTCAATGATATAGAATAGAAGCCAAGACCCTTCAGTCCATGGGTCGGCGCTCTAACCATTGAGTAACAGGCCAAGGCCAAAATCATTCTTTATTTGCAGAAGATAGCTGTGGGCACAGGGCAGATTATACCCTCAGAAACTAGAACATTAATAGAACCTTCCTAAAATACAGCTAATTATCATGTTCCAGCTGCTGATGGACCTGAAATACCCTCCTCCCCTAATTTTCGATTCTACTTATATTTCAGATATCAGCTCAAACCATTCTTCCTCAAGGAGTTCTACTTTCTAGATTGTGCACACTTGTTTCACTAACCTTCCGCTGTCTAGATCTTTACTTTGTTCTGACCAGTGATACCATTTACTTTTAGCACAGTGATTCTCAGATATAATGTGATTAAGAATTGATTAAATACTATTAACATGGGACCTTGCTGGAAATGTAGATTTTTATGTTTTACCTATAAGGTTGACACTGAGTGGTTTAGAAATAAGTGACTTTGAAAAACTCCAAAGACGGTTCTGTGTATGTACTATGTAGACCACACAGTTTTTGATATAGAAATACATTGCTGAAGATCATGTGATTCACCTATCTAAAGCATACAATCCAATGACTTTTTATTAAATTTACCAAGTTGTGCAACCATCACCATAAATCAGTTCTATAAATTTCCATCACCCTGATAATCTCTCTTATGGCCCTCCATTTGTTTCCAATATCCATTTACTGCTAATCTTCATTTCCATCCACACATCCCACTCTCAGCAACAACTAATCTAATTTCTGTTTGTATAGATTTGACTTTTCTGAACATTAAAAAAAAAGGTATATAATGTGTGGTCCTTTTTGTCTGACATTTTTAAAAATTAAATCTTTATTGTTCAGATTATTACAGTTGTTCCTCTTTTTCCCCCCCATAGCTCCCCTCTACCCAATTCCCACAACACCCTCTGCCCTTACCCCCCCCCGTCCTCATCCATAGGTGTACGATTTTTTTCCAGTCTCTTCCCGCACCCCCTTCACCTCTCCCCTGATTAGGGTAATGCAGGCTTCATAAAATGAGTTTGGGAGCTTTCCCTCCTCTTCAGTTTTTTTTTTTTTTTTTTTTTTTATAGGTATTAATTCTTTCATAAATGGTTGGTAGAATTCACCTGTGAAGCCTTCTTTACCAGGACATTTTTTTTTTGGACATTTAATTATGAATTGGAGTTTCCTCAAAAAACTAAAAATGGAACTCCCATTTGACCCAGTGATTCCACTTCTAGGGCTATATCCCAAGAAACCAGAAACACCAATCAGAAAGGACATATGTACCCCT
>NW_006292604.1:4026439-4041886 GCF_000327345.1 Myotis davidii | reverse complement strand
GCTGCTGTGGGGCCTTGGGCCTTCTTTTGGATGTTCTGGGTCTCTCTGACCCAGCTGCAGTTTGTTAGGTAATTTTAGATTGCAAAGGGCCAGGTCATTCATATGCAAAAGCCTCTGCACACAGTTTGGGTGGGGCAGGGTCTCAGGGAATCAACAGGGTGGAGCAAACAACTATGGCTGATCCTCAGTCCTGCCCCAAGTATTTGGGGTCTATCATATGGTCAGAGATAGTTTTAAAATTTTAAACCCCAATATTAACAGTGGTTATATCTGATAATGTAACATGTTTAATTTTACTTTAAAATTTTTGTTCATATTTTCCAGAAGATTTATGAATCTGTTTTTAAGTTGGTGAGCCTCCCAAAACATAATAGATCATCAATATACAAAAGAAAATATATACAAGGGAAAACCTTAACTATAATAATTAAAACTATTACATATAATACTCTTTCCATGTACCAAGAACTTTTCCTAAGCACTTTATATGTATTGCCTCAATTAAACTTCTCAATGACTTCATGAATTATGTCTATTATTATGCCCATTTTATTGATATAGATTATAGAAATCGAATCACAAAGCAGTAAAATTACTTGTGCAAATTCTCAAAGTGTGTAAGTGGTAGAGTAGCAATTTGAAATAACTCTATATCCCAAGGTCTTGACCACTTAATATTGGAATAAAATCCATGACAATATTCATTGTAAATATCTCTGGGTAGGTTATGATAGACATTTTTAATTAAAAAATACTTTCCTGAATTTTCTAAATGAGTGTTAATACTTCTGTAATTAGAAAAAATATTTTGAAAGTACCACAGAATAATTCAGTGGTGAACTGTACTTTTGCTTACCTGGTAGATCATCCTGAAATTCCCAGTCCCAGTGGTGACTCAATGAGTAAAAATACCTTATTTTTCCTTGTTTATGAAATACCTGTTCTATTATTATCATCAAAATTTCGCACTTAGACCTTATATTACTTACGCAAACCATATTTCGTTCCAGTAGCAATTTCAATTATGTAAAAAGAAAAACTTCACATTCACATATTTAGGTAAATATAACAGAAATAAAGAATGTACAAGAAATATAGATATATTTAAATAATTTTTTTCTTAAAAAAGACATGCAACTCATTTTCTCTCATTTATACACCATTAAATCAATTCCTTTGAAATATTTAAATTGACATTTTTACTTAGTTTTCTTTTGTTTTAGTGTCTTGTTAGTGAACAGGCTTTTTAACATGTTAAGTGCCCAGTCAGTCACCGGGGACTGACCCTATACTTTCCGTTCAGAAGAAAAAACAGGCTGGGCACTTAATGTGTTAATGTCCCAAAGTCACAATGTTTTTAGAAAGCCTTGTATGCTATGATTAAAAATTGCTATCCCTGCCCTAACCAGTTTGGCTCAGTGGATAGAGCGTCGGCCTATCTCAGGTTTGATACCAGCCAAGGGCATATGCCCGGGTTGTGGGCTTGCTCCCGCCCCCCAGTAGGGGATGTGGAGGAGGCAGCCAATTAGTGATACTCTCTCATTATTGATATTTCTATCTATCTCCCTTCCTCTCCGAAATCAATAAAAAATATATTTAAAATAATAATAATAAAAAATTGCTATCCCTTGTTTAACTCAGTTAAGGCATCGGGCACAGTGTCTTTTTAGAGACATTGCTCCTGAAATGACAATAAAAGATTTTGATTTTTTTATTGCAGGTTTCATGAGTCAAAAGAACTTCATTTATTTTAAGTAAAGAGCAAGTGGAGCATTGCCTATTTTCAATAATTCAAGAGCAACTGCAGTCACCTACAACTTGCCAGTCAATAGTCCTTTATCATGTTTTCCATCTAAAAAACTATTGGTGACTTAAAACTTCAGTGGCTTTAGTTAGCAATTTGTATGCAGACACACACACACACACACACACACACACACACAACTATATGACCACAGTACAGTCACTATGAACTATAGTCGTAAAGCACACTACCCTCATGTGTGAAAATTTTCCTCCTGCAATGAAAAGGACAGCTTCTTCAAAAACAGAGAAATCATTCAAAAATTGACTTTTATATGTAAATAATTAGAGCCTTGGGTCTTCATTTTCTAAATGTGAAAAAAGCGGCTTAAGGTTTATTTGATATTAAGTCAGCTCTATAAGCACAATGATATCGGCTGACCCAGCTTGCTCATATATAAAATCCAGTGCATGGATAATCTCTGCACTTACTTTTATTTTATTTTATTTTTATTTCTAATCTTTATTGTTGAAAGTATTACATATGTCCCCCTTTTCCCCCCATTGACCACTTCTAGCCCATCCCTGCCCCCCCCTCCCCCCCGACCTTCACCACCCTATCTGTGCTTACTTTTATTTTAAAAGGATATAAAGATAGGATAATAATTGAAAATTGGTAAGAAAAGATTTTGTCACTTCCACCTTAGTCTCTAAGTCACATTTTAAAGCCACATGTACGTGCTTAGAAAGCTCAATTCCCTTTCTGGTTTGTTTAGATCACATGGGATTATGGGCCTTCTCCAAATTACTATGTACATTCTTGAGGTGTTTGAATTATCTTGAGTTTGTACAGTCCAAGAAGAAGCAAATCTTACAATGGCAAGTTTAGTCACTAGGATTCACCATTGCTGCTCTAAACAATCAATATAAATCGCTGCATAATTAGCCCAGCTGCAATAATCCATCGATCAGGAAGACAGGCTGCAGAGAACTGAAGCCATCGATTTTGCCTGCTGTGGCACGCTGTGTTAACCATGTGCAGACCTGGATATAGACACTGGGAATATCGAGTCCGCTGTATCCTTTGCTTCTGTATTGGAAAAGACTGTGTGTCAACACCTAAAAAGGGAATTCAGAACAAATAGAAATGTCTGTTTTTCAAGGTTTGAAAATACATGGGGCAGGCAGGTTTGGGAGTCAAGCTTGTGAGAGCCCCCAATTTTTTTTTTTTTTTTTATCACTGCTGGTCAGAAAGACAGAATCAGTTACACCTTTCCTAGTCAGGACCTCCTTCAAAGAAAAAGAATGACTTGGGGATCGTGGTGAATGTGGGGGAGACAATGTGTTCATTTTAAAAACAGCATGGAAAGAGAAATCCTGAATGATTTAATAACTTGTGAAAATTATGTAATTTCAGGAAGCTAACCTGGGAGCCATCCAGAATTTATTTTTAGAATCAGACGTGTCAGACACAGTTACACAAAACCAATTTCCTAGCTCCTCAAAGATAGAAACCTTGGAATTATATGCTGGATACCTAATCTCAAAAAATATATAACGGTTATTTTAGAACAAAATGCCTATTTATCGGTGGCACAAGTTAACGATACAACAATAATCTCAAATAGAAGTAAAACAGAGCTTCCTCCCTATTGTATATTCAACTAGATGTAAACTGTGTACAATATTAGGAATAAAATGCTGTTATGGACCAGCTATTAGGAAGATTCAACGTAGGTGGTCACAGCTACCATTCTCAAGAGCTCTTAGATTCTGCTATGACAAGTACAGAAAGGTCATGGGGCAGTGAGGTAAATGTGATCCTTATGTGATTTACTGATTGAAAAATGAAATCTAATTATGTGCAGAAAGAGCTACATTACTTATTTTGTACTACATCCTTTAAACAAACAAACTTAAGTTCAAACATAAAGCCTCCAGAGTCAAGGATTTTGAAGGAAAAGAGAAGAGATAATTAGAATAAATCTGATTAATGGAGGATGACTGATAGGATAATTAATATTCTCTTGGGAATGAGAGGAAATATTTGAGTCAGAAAAATTATACTGTCTTGTATGTGTACCTGAGTTAAAAAGAAAAATCAAGATATTATTTAGTTCCTAGATGTGTGTGGGGAGGCATGAGACTTGGTTGGAAAGTTTGTAAGGAGGACATTTTGAGAAAAGGGAAGTCTGTGGAAAGCTGCCTGCCCTGTTTATTGGAATTCCGACTTTGAGGAAATTTAGGGGAGTGTCAAAGACAGCGCCCCTAATTATTCCTTGACCTTTCCAAACAAGTCTGCGCATGTGCAGACCCCTGGGTGTTTACTGGAATCCTTATGCTTAGTTCCTGGATTCCCTTGCCTAGAGGACAATGTAAACACATGTCCCAAGATTACTCACCTACTGATTGTACCTAAAGATAAAAATTCCAATAAAAGCCTAAGGAGGCAGGCAATCGAGGCTGCTTGGACCCTTGAGCAAGGCAAGCCCCTTAGCCGCTCCCCACAGTGAAACTGTCAGAGTAATCTGTTCATCCCTCGTTCAGGGGCTGCTGGTCCGCCCTGGCAGATGAGAACTTGGTAAATATTAATATTATTGTTAGTAAGTTCGTAAGAGACAGTATGGATCTCTTTGAAAATTTGGAATAGAAATCTATGTAGATTGATGACATTAAGATGTCTCTATCAGTGTACATTGATATTTGATGCAGTGTGTCCCAAGTCGATTCCATTGTGATTGGCTATATTGATGGGTCATAGATCCTTCCATAGAGCAAACTCTATGAAGAAGACAGCAGTGGAGACTGGAAAAGGTCAACCCAATAAGGAAACAGACTGCATGTAAAGAGTATGACAAAAAGAAGCAGGTAACAATACTCCAGGAAAGTATTTCACATCGAGGAGGAGTTTTAACACAAAATCCTGGGTGTATAATACTTGTCTAATAGATGGAGATGGACAATCTAGGCTGTCAGTGGACAGAATTGTGGCAATACAGGCAGGTTGGCATCATGTCAGGAGGCAGCAGAGCTCCATCACTTAACACTCCCACCCTACCCCACCCTGGAAGAGGACTGTGATGGCCAGTGTAGACTGGCTGGCTCAAAATCAATTCCCACCTTTCCAGTGTGGCTTCCTGCTCTGCAGAAGCTGGTGACCTAACATTGATATTTTTCATATTTCTGGATGTGATTTTTGTTCTGCCAACTAGATACTTGAACGTAAAACTTAAATCCAGAATTGAAAGGAGAGTGAAGGGAAACATGGCACAAAGCTCTGATTTTTGGTGGCATGGATTGCAGTGGAAGTGCTTTGATCTTGAGCTAGCAGTTGTCAGCATGACTCCTTGATTCATTGGGCACCGCCCTGATTGAGGCCAGGGCAACAGCACTTGTGTGTTTTGACTTATGGTTCCCCCCACCACCACCCCTAGAAAATCAGACCATAGTCTCTTCAGTTTACAAACAATATTGTAAGCCATTTAATATCCCAGAAAACAAATTCCTTCCTGCTCACACAATCTGGGGTAGGTTTTGCTCTCTATCACTGAACCTTCACAAGGTACCTATTGGCTATATTGGTCACAAGCAACAGACTAAAAGTAATGAGATTCCATGATTGGTTAGCTCACTAGTTTGAACTGAAGACAGTTAAGGTTCTGCTAGTATCAAAAAAATAGACACAGGTAGCTCCTGTTGATTTATTCACTTAAATCATCACCTGGGTTGTTTAGAATAAGAAGGCTATCACTTATGGTCACAATAAGGAATTCAAGGACTGTGATGGGGATGTTGGGTGGGCCTTTCTATCAGTTCCAGAGAACTTCAAGGACAAATGATTAAATGTTGTTTAAAAGTTTTGCTTAAGGTACGATCAGAGAATCAGGGAACTTCCATGGCTGCCTGCAGGACTCTCTTGTAGCTGTTGGAAGGACCAGAGTCTGACTGAATTGGAATGCAGTGAGGACCTATAGACATTCCATCTCTTAAGTGAACAATGGGTCTTTTATTGGAAAGAAAGGGAACAGGAAAACCGAAATAGGGAATTTGGTAGACTTCTATGTCTAGGAATATCTTAAAAGCCCCAATTCTACCTTGAAAGCCGAAGCAAGCTTATTTTCTATGAAGCTGTTTCTTTCTGGCCAGGGGACCCTGTGATGACTTCACTGAGGTAGTGAAGGCAGCAGGAAGTGCCAGTCCTCCATGTGCCCCATACCACAGCATGGCCTTTAGAGCCATAACTGGAATCAGTTCCCAGCACACTGGTGTGGAGGCAAACACAGAGTTAAAGCTGGAGGGGAAAAGGTTAAACAAGAAGAAGCACACGATTTTACTCATTTATGATGGTAAAAACCTGTAATATGTGTGGAAATGAATTCCTGGGGTGTCAGACCAAAAGGAGAAAAGCATAATTTTAGATCAGGTTGGTGTGTGTGCCATTGCCAGAGAGTCTGAGTGGAACACATTCACTTGAGTAGCTCAGAAAGTTTGATGGAAATATGGGTGTGCTGGTAGCTAGTCCCTGCCTCTTGCACCAGCAAGCCATTTTAGTGAGGGGGCATTATCTGACAATGAGATAGAAGCAAGTCAAAATTTGACTATAATTTTATTCTTCAGATTCCTGGGGTTGGGGGGGGAGAGAATCTACCTATCTATATATATAAAAGCCTAAGCAACTGGTTGACCATTCAATCAGTAGCTATGACCCACACTGACCACCAGGGGGCAGACACTCAACGCACAGGCATGGAAACATGGAATAGACTGATAAATCTCAGAGGGAAGCAGGGAGGGAGGAGGATGGGAGAGATTAATCAAAGATCTTATATGCATATTAGAGGCCCAGTGCATGGATTTGTGCACCAGTGGGGTCCCTCAGCCTGGCCTGCAGGGATCGGGCTGAAACTGGCAGTCCAACATCCCCTAAGGGGTCCCAGATTGTGAGAGGACACAGGCCAGGCCCAGGGACCCCACTGGTACATGCATCCGTGCACCAGGCCTCTAGTGGGTAATATAAAAATAGCTACGTTCCAAGGGAATTTCAAAGAAACATTGAGAGATTGCCAAAACCCATGTAATTGTGTACTTGTGCAAGAAGAGATGATTTTTCTTCTTCATTCCTTTTAAGAACAGTTTACATTGGTTTGTGCATAATAAAAATTTAGCCTTTCATCAATAATTGTATAAATAAACTGTGGCTGCTCTGGATTATAGATTATCAAGGGACCATCAGGCTGTGGTTTCCTATTTCACATGGTATGCCTTCTCTTTGGGAACTAATAAAAACCACAACTGCATGTTTTTTAATGAAAAGCAGAACAAAAACTGGGCAGTGCTTCCCTTATTATAGGAAGACAAAGCTCACCAATGAATCACACATCAGGAATTTGACCTGAACAGTCAGAGATTTGACTTCCTGGTTTAACCCCATCTGTAAGTGTGGTCTGAAGTGGTGACAAGTACTTGAACCTCTGTCTTTGTTGTCATGACCTTTAGAGGAAACATATTCCACTGGATGTGTGTATGTTTTCACCACATGCTACTCTCTTACGTATTAGAATGTGTATTTGTTTCATTGAGGACCTTTTCTAGCCCGGTGCCCAGTAGCTCTCTCAAGCTGAACTCTCCAGCTCACAGTTCTCTGCTGCTAGAAACCTGTTAGGCCATCCTTGGCATTTTCTAGAGAAGCGGGGACACCTGATCTGAGGCTAGCCTAAGCATGTGTGGACGGGCAACACATGAGCTAGCCTGCTGCAAGAGGCTCTCTTACTATGAGAGATTCATTGCCTCGGTCACTTTTATGCTATCCTTTGCAAACTGGACTGTGAACAATGGAGATCGTTCAGTCAGTGGTAGGAGCAGAAAGGGGAACCTCCAAAAAGAAGCACAGACAATGAAAGTTGCTGAGAAGTATTCATGATCACAGGGAGGGATTCAGAGGAGAGCCAAACTGTGGTTCTGAAAGGCAGTGTCTCTCCCCCCCCCCGCCCCCCCCACCAGTTTCCTCATCCCTGCACTCATAGCTCCCCTGTATAAGGTGACCAGGTCCCGGTAGCAGCAATGCCATCAGCTTCTTTGGCAGAGAGCAACGAGAGAGGGAACCCACCCAACCACACAGATTTTTAGTATTTCATGTCTTCCCATTGTATCTCTGTTTCTTGTAACTAACCACCAAATGTGTGTGGTATTTTCAGCCTTCAGGGACCACACTTTCTTGTGACAGACAATTAGGAATAGTTGGAGCTGGCATCTCTTTTGATTTTTGGAAGTCCAGTATTTTCTTGATCCAAAGAATGCTTATGTGTTCTACCAATTTGTTTTGAATCCCCTCAATCAATCATCTTCTGTTTCCAACTGCAGGCTGGCTTTTCCACCCTGTTGCCGCCCCTCCTGACCCACCCTGGGAGGGAACAACGTCACCAAGGCTGAGCTCAGATCCTGCTATTGTGTCTAACTACACTTCACAAATGAGTGGTGGGCACAGAAAGGAATGACAATGAAGGAAGAACAAGCAAACCAAACAGGTGGCTTCTGTGGGGTAGCTGGGATGTTGGGATCGGGACACAATGTGGTGAAGAGGGGATGCTACTTGGTCTGTCAACATGATGCAAGGGAGCATTTTGCATCCTTAAAAGAGACATGCCTTTGAACAGGTTCCCTGCCTCAAGTTCAGTTGCCCCAAAGGCTTTTGAGATCCAACAGGAGACAGCTCCAGTTTCTCTCTCATTCATCACTTCTAACCCCTAATTTAAAACCTGCCTCCAGGAAACACTGTCCTCCTCAGAGACTGAATAGGGCCTCCAGCAAAGACATCCGTTTTCATTATTATGTAGAGCTGTTTGCTTCCTCATTATTTTGAACAACCCATTGTAAAAAGCATTCTTTTTGGCTTTACCACTACAAAAACCCACCCAGAGTACATTTCCCCCCAAACAAAAATCAGTCTGACCACATGGTTCAAGTTAATCCTACATTTGGAGAACTTGATAAAAATGTCCACAGGTTTCAAACAGTGGCGTTCACCTGTCCCCTGGCCCCCCTCCTCCCTGAGTACTCTTCCCATCAAGGTTTTTAAAAAAACACTGGAGTCTATTCTCAGAGCTGTTGCTTACAAAACCAGAAAAGGGTAACTCAGACAGAAAGGTTTTTATTTTTCTATTAAAGAAAGCATAAACTGAGTCACTCATTTTTTTTCATTATAACTTTCATGAAACTGAAATTCAGTCCTATAAAGTATTACTTCATTTTAGACCAAATAAAATGGTTGTCTTTTCACAATGATGAATTTTCTCAACCTTTTCCTAAGGTTTAAAATGATCCTATTTGCCCGTAAGTGCTGTGTTTCAAAGGAAGAACCTTTTTGAGCTATCTATAATGATTTCTCAGCTTTCACTTTAGAGAACATTGCAATGCGTTCTGTGTGAGATGCTTATATTCTATTTACAAAGAATAATATCTGTAACTTTATATTTTTCTGGATATGTTGTAGAAATCAATACTCTAGTGCAGTGGTTCTCATCATTGGCTGCACATTAGAATCACCTGGGAATCTTTTTAATATCCTGATTTCTGGGCCTCATCCTCCGGAAATTCTGTTTCTTTGTTACTAATGTTGTGGCCCCACCCCATAACAAAGAAACAGAATTTCTGGAGGATGAGGCCCAGAAATCAGGATTTTAAAAAGATTCCCAGGTGATTCTAATGTGCAGCCGAGGTTGAGAACCACTGCTCTAGTGTATATTATAAATAGTTTCTCTTGAATTTCAAAAATCTTCACCAAGTTAATAATTACACACACACACTCACTCATTGTTGTGTAACATGGGTTAATAATACTTTGGAAATAACCTAGATACATTTTCTCCTTGTGGTAACTCAAATTCTTTCCCTGTACCTACTCTGGCATTATTTCCCCAAGAAAGGGAAGCACAGTTGCCACAGAGAACGAGGAGGATATGATATAGGAGTCTTGGTGATAGGTAGGGAAGTAGAAAGTGGAGGGGGGAGAAAGGGCAGGAAATGAGAAAAGAATAGGAATATAGATGTGATTGTCCTTCTTCCTCCTTAGAGATTAGTCTTCAAGGGGAGAGAGTAGATACACTGAGATACCTTCCAAAGAACCCCAAACATGGCATGTCTCAGAGAAGACCCACATTCAGTTTGGTACATCTTAGAGAACATTGGCAGTGGAAGGTTCTATCTAGATGGGTGGGCCATGACTTCCATGAACTTCTTGTTCCATGTGGGGCTCCACAGTTCCTGATGATCTTGAAGGAAATACAGGAATGCTGAGAAAATCCAGGGTCAGAAGATGCCTCAGGACTGAGTCAACCCCCATCCAAGCAGAAGGTCCAAAAGAGGTAAAGTGGATCCTAAGAACTGACTAATAGATTTTTTCAGCAAGTGTGATGAAAGCTACAACTTATATATAATTTGATTTAAAAATAAATAAATGTATAATTCCCTAGGCTCCAAGCTCTCAGACTTTTCTGGAACCTTCACACCTGTTACACAAAACTAAGTAAAGCTCAGGAGGATTCTGTGACCCAAAGAAGGAGACACAAGAGTAAACTGATCCAACACAGTAAGTGGTATAACTGAGCCAGGTTCACAGTACTGGGGAAGCACAAAAGAGGACTGAATAGATGGTCTTCTCAGAGTAGGTGACGTTTGAATCAGACCTGAAGGATGAGTTTTCACCAGGCAGATCTCACTCATCTCCGTGCTGAAATGCCTCCATGTGAAATTTGTGCCAATATGTCCCCTGAAATCCCTCACATATAAAATATCACCTCCTTCATGAAGATTTTTCTGATCCTTCCCATTAGGTTTGATTTCTCCTGTCTCCTAATTTTCATGGCACTATCCCTTAATATCTCTCTTTGTTTTGTACCTGTTTGTATACTTGTCTAGTTCCGTCAACTAAATTACATGCGTATCCCTCTGTCCCCACACCCCTATACCTTGTGTGTTCTAGACATTCATTAAATGTAATGTTGAAGTAAATTGAGTAGTAACTAAATAATAAATGATATGTTTAGGAAAATCAACTCTAAATGATGTGCTCTCTGAAGATAAAGTTAATGCTGCCTTCACCTTTTTATTCCCAGATTTCAGCACAATTCCTGGTAAAGAGTAGGTACTCAATGAATGCTTGTTAGATTGATTAGGAAAGAAAATTGGAAAGATAAACGGGGAGTTAGAGGAAGTGGGTTTGTGAGAGTTCCCATTCCAAGCTCTCTGGAAAAATTTCTTCTTCCATGGCACAGGCATCAGCCAGATTCCTCAGAAGTGTGTTAGTTTTCACAGGTGTTGACAAATAGCTCTGGGACAAATTTTGAGATGTAGATGAAGGGCATCCAGTCTCTAGAACTGTGAGGAATACGTTTCTGGTTTATGCCAGCCAGTCTATGGCATTTTGTTCTGATAGTCCTAGCAAACAAATACAACATCCTTCCTGACATTGCAATTTTCTCCTGTCCTTCTAAGGGCTTTGTCTTCTTACCCATAGTTCATTTATGTCTTATTCTGGGCAGGGGTGGTAGGAGGAAACCCGTTCCCCAGGTTCACATATGCTCCGGCACCTCTGCCCCCACCAAAGTTTTGGCTTTAACCTACTTAGCATTTTCAATCTTTTGTTCAAGAATCTATAGTCCTTGTTCCACTTGCTCAAGTGGGGATGATTGGAGAAGACAAAAGAAACATGATGTTGAAGTTCCAGATCTGAAGTAAATATGTCATATATATTATCCTACCATAAATGTATGTGCATCTGCTTGTATATTTTTTTCTGGGGAGAGTCCATAGCTCTCTTCAAATTCTCAAAGGGGTTGATGACTACAAAAATGTTAAGATTCACAACCCTATTATTTTAGAAAATGATTCACTTTCAAATATATAATTTATATACATTTTAGATATGTAACTATTATGTAAATGAGAACAGAATGTTTATCTTCAATAAATATAAATGGTATCACCCTCATTTCCTTACCTTAAAAAAATCTCGTATTTAGTTTGCCATGAAAAATGAAGCTAAAATAAACTGTGAAATACTTGATTCCTTCTTCATGCTCATCCAGTCCCATGCTGAGAGATCAGAAAATCATCTTGTTACTTGGGCTGGGACAAGTCATCTCAGGGCACCACCCTCAGCCAGGGGCATTCTACCTCAGACCTCATTTAAACATGCACCTGGGCTCACACACACAGACGTCATTGCTCCTTAGGTTTCTCCTCCCTTCCCCTCTGCCTTTCGTACTGGTATTCACAGAACAAGGATTAGGAGACACTAGTGGTCAGGAATGACCTATCCTCCTCCCCACATTCTGGGCATTTTTATCCCTTCCCCCGGCCTCAGTGTATCACCACTACCCACCTGCTTATGACAGGAGCTGCTATGAGAATACAGCTTCATTTCCATCCCCTGGTTGTCTGGACAGACGTCCGACAGCTCTGGCACCTTTGAAAATCTGGAACTGGCCCGTAGATTATGAAGTTCAAGAGCTGTGCTGTTAGTAACCATGCAACTCAATGCACAGTAGAGAAGCAGACTGTATGGGAGTGAGCGAGAGTGAGGGCAAGAGGTGGGAGAGAGAAAGGACAGAGCAGTGATTGTAGTGGGGAAAGGGAGAGAGAAAGTCCAATGGCATGTCCCCGTTGTCACTGATACCCAGCTGCATTCCTGTTCTTGAATTCTAGGGACAGCCAGGTAGGTACCTATACAATAATTCCCCCCTCTTTCTTCAGTTTACTAAGAACATCTCCCATTCACATACACATACACAAGCAAGTGGTAATCTTAAGGTGTGCATATCAAAGCTTAATTTTTCCAATATTAAATTCTTACAAACTGGGATGAAAGCAATGACTTGATCTACAAAGTTACTGTTAATATAAATGAACAACTGTGGAATAAAGAAGTGCCTATGTCATACTTGGTGCTATATTTTAGAAGAGATTTTTAGTAGTGAAGGATCATAAAAGTGTTGAGTCCTCCTTATGCCATAGCACTGTCACCTGAAATAAAACGCGCCAGGAACAATGACCCTACAATGAGAAAGTATGAGCTATGTCACTAACAAGGAGGGTGCAACGCCAGTGCTGCAGATCCTGGCTTGATTTTAGTGCTTTAGACAGCAAGGTAACTAGTGGGAATCACCTTTGGCTTCTGGCCCTACAAAGATATTTCAGAAGGAAATGAAAAATATTTTGTCCTTCTTTAGCAAATGGAGTTATGTGCTGGGGGCACACATGACTAAAAGCTTAAGGTTTGTAAAAATGGATGCTGAATGAGTTTAATAAACCATAGAAACATCTGAATCCTCTAGGCTTATTCAAGGAAAACTGCCAAATAACTAAAAAAGGTAAACACCAGGTGATAGATGGATTTTTAAAATACCATGCGGTACATGCATCTGATTCATATCCTTCCCTCCCTCTTATTCACCACCACCTCCCGACTTTAAACTTCCTAGATGATACACACAGGCACATCACATTTTCCTCAGCATCCCTGGAAAAGGTCTTGATCAGCATGATGTCTGGATTTTAATTTTAAGGGGGTTTTCTGGGTATCTCATGTTGAGTGTTAGGACAGTAGCTGTATCTATTATACCTCTGTCTTTTAGAAGAAATGGCTTATTACAGCACTGTGGCAGTCTTCATAAACACACACACACACACACACACACAAAGAGGACAGATATGCTAAACAACTTTTCAATATAGTGACAAAGGTCTGGCACCGTGATGTTCTCTTAAAAAAACCCACAATTTTTAAAAGTAATTTAAAAAATATATTTTTATTGATATCAGAGGGGAAGGGAGAGGGAGAGAGAGATAGAAACATCAATGTTGAGAGAGAATCATTGATTGGCTACCTTCCGCACGCCCCCGGCTGGGGATTGAGCCCGAAACTTTTCATGGCATGTGCCCTTGACTGGAATGGAACTCTTTAGTCCTCAAGCCGAGGCTCTATCCACTGAGCCAAACCAGCTAGGGCTGTGATGTTCTAATATTCTTCCAATCTTATATTTTTAAGAAAAGTCTGAAACAGCCCAGCCAGCGTGGCTCTGTGGTTGAGTGTCAACCTATGAACCAGGAGGTCATGGTTCAATTCCTGGCTAGGGCACATGCCTGGTTGAGGGCTTAATCCCCAGAGGGGGGTGTGCAGGAGGGAGCTGATCAGTGATTCGCTCTCATCATTGATGTTTCTCTCTCTCCCTTCCTCTCTGAAAGCAATAAAATAAATATAACGTCTGAAAGTCTTGCCCCATGAGAAAGTTGTATAATCTTAATAGACCTCTACAAACAGGATTTATCCATTGTTTCAAGCCCCAAGTTTTATGGGTGTTTTTCCAAAATGGGTACATCAGTCCTGCCCCATGGAGGAGACATCTGCCCAAGGGGCTTCTCAAGTTGGAGCCACCTGCCCACAGTCCTGCAGGGACTGTTTGTCACTCACCCTCCTTCTCTCCATGTCGCTCACCCGCGATGGTGGCTGAGCACAGCAGAAACTGCCGGAAGGGAAGGAAAAAGAAGGGCTTCAGGAACTAGAGGAGAAAATGGGACAAGCACAGTCACCGGCCCATAGTGTTTGTTAATTCGTTCTATAAACATTTATGGCAACTACAGCATGTTAGGCATTGTTCCAATCTCTGAGGAAGACTGAGGGGAACACAAAAAAAACCCCGAAGTCTCTGCCCTCATTGATAAAGCTTCTAACCTGGTGGCAGTTAGATGTTTGGAGGGAATGGATGCCCAGATCCAGGAAGCGACAGCAGGGGTGACAGCTGGGGACAACTACAGCTTCCTATTTTGGGTAACTGTCAATACAGACTTAACCCAAATCGACTTTACCATCCTCATTTGGGGATTCCAGTCTCTCTGCCTGGCAAAGGTAGCCCGTGGATACTAGCAAGATCACCCCTTTATTTAAAATATGAATTTCCAGGAGCCCTTAGGGAGGGAAAGGCACCCTGTGTGGACTGGCGCTCCGCATGATCTTTGAGCCGCCCAGTTAAAACCTCTCCAAGAGAACCGCCAGGTGGCACCTGTAAGGCGCAGATGGGGACGCTCATTTACCCCACACCCTAGAGCCGGGGAATAATCAGGCTGCTTGCCTTCTCCTGTGGGCTGTTTGCGAGGAAGTGGGGGAGTTTGAGCCTCCATTCACACTGTGTGATTACGTACCCCGTTTTCCTGACACTCTAAACACGTAGGGTGCAATTTGTCCCACGCACTCGGGCTGCCAAAGGCGCACACGCTGGTTGGGATTGGCTGGGCCCCAGTCGGCAGCCGGGACCTGGGGATGGCGGTGGGTGGCCGTGGGCTGCGCTGAGCCGGCGCCAGACTTATCCCCGCGGAGAAGGAGCGGCTAGGGAGACGTGTCCAGGGTGGTGGCAGGCAGAGGACCGAGGAACTGCGGTCATTGCTCCCCTCCACCCCGGCCTCAACCCCCTCCCGGGTCTAGGTGGACGCCGCCTGTGCCCTCCTCCCGCCCGGCACTGACAATTCACAGACTTAACCTGTAGACTTTTGTCTTAGTTAGTTCCGCCTTTTCTAACAAAGTACCTGATGGCTTATAAAGAACAGACATGGGGCTCTCCCAGCGCGGGCCGGGCCACCCTCCCCGCACGCCGAGGGCCTAGCACAGAGTCGGGAGTGCGGTCAGCGCACGGAGGAAGCGTGTTTGGGTCATTT
>NW_006292604.1:4025371-4025640 GCF_000327345.1 Myotis davidii | reverse complement strand
CGCCCGCCCTCCAGTCTCCTCTCTTCATTGAGGCGAGGGTCAGGGGTGGGGGTGGGAGTGAGGGTCACTAATACCGAGGGCTTAGCTGCCCCAAGTCCAGGGTCTTCCTCTCCATGACCACCCCCACCCCAACCCCAGCAACTCATTCCAGCGGAGAAGCCAGGCACGTCCGCTCTGAGCCACCAAGCATCACTTGTCCTTCCTCAAAGAGCTCCCAGCAGGGGGTTGGAAACCGAGGGCCTTGGAGTGAGGCCGCGGGGGGCGGGCGG
>NW_006292604.1:4017084-4025238 GCF_000327345.1 Myotis davidii | reverse complement strand
GGAGAGGGACCGGCCGTTTCTGTTTGGGGGCAGGAGGTTTTAGAAGAGGGAGGATGTGCATATTGATTAGGTTTGTGCTGCCGCTGCCGCTGCAAAAACTTCACTGGAAACACCCGGGAGGGGTTTCAGTTCCTCTTGCTTCAGTGATGCAGCTTCGCTCCTTTGCCTGTTGTTTTCCTTCTGGGAACAGGTTTCCTCCCTCTTTCTGGGATGTTACTTGAGGTCATTACATTTAATGACTCCAGGTGTTACATTTTGCGTATCTCCTTCCTCTCAGAATGGCAGAACTTGTTTGAAAAGGTGTGGCTCTAGAAAATAGGTAAAAGCCTAGAAAACAGGATAAATTCATCTTCTCTCCTCAAGATGGGCACTCGATAGCCCTGTTATAGTCGTACAGCTACAGTTCAGAGACCTTGCTTGTAGCAGGAGTCTTCTTAATGGGTTCTGGACAGAGATGGTCACTGGTTTGACATAACGCTAAAGCAGAATGTAAGGCGCCAGGATTCACCAACGGGCCAGCTGGTTGACCCTGTGCAGGAAGTTGAGCAAAAAGAGGACTAGGCAAGTGGTCATCGTCTCAGGAGACAAAGAAATGCATTATCTCGTGTGCTCCTTTGCGATCTACTCCAGGAAGGCGTTGACATGGATTCAGAAGAAATGATCCAGGGCTTTTGTAATAAGTACCTGGGGGTTAAAAATGGAATCGCTTGGGCTTGTAGTAATACACAGCCCCTGCGATGGAATGCTTTTTCAGCGTAATTCTTTAAAATGCGATTTAGAAGATCGTCCTTGAAAGGTTATGAAATGTGCATGTGAAGACAGCCTGGATGCTCAGTGTCATTAGGAAACATGTGCTGATTGAAATGCTGCTCTTACTTTAGGAGAACATTCGCTTTGGTTGGGCAAGTCAGTATTTACATTTGTGATAAACTGATGACCAACTAGGATGTACATATTTATAACCGCATTTTGCTTTTTTTGATGCTTTGACAAAATACAAGAAAATCCAGATAGACCAAGTTTAGTCTAGTCCCCACCGCTGTTTAAAGAAGCACACGTGCAGAAAATACTTTTAAAATGTTGGGTTTGAGCTTTACTTTGGGGATGCAAAGTGACTGAAGGACTTCATTTCTCATAAGATTTTTTGTCATAATACGCATAACATAGACTCATCTGTTACAAATTTGATTATAAAATAATGCTATTATGTTTTATTTGTGTGAGATGGAAAATCATTATGCTTAGGGAAAAGCCAGATATTTGTTCTAAATTGTGCAAATTGAAAGTAATTCATTTTTCTTCTGAAACCTGGGGGTTTTCTTTTAGTTCAAGTAATATAAATCCCCACTTGGGTAACAGTTAACTTTCTCTACTTTGAGCAAAACCCAAGAGGGCAATTCTCCTAAAGACAGAGAAAAAAGTGCAAACTGGTCTCATATCTCTTAGCAACCAAGTAGATGTCAATTTCCAGGTAAGTACCTGACATCTGAGAATACAAAGTTACAAAAATTACAAAGTCGTAATTAGTGAGTAAAATGCTTACTGAATATCTATTACATTTTTTATTTTACAGTGCACAATCCCCAGCCAGTACTAATATTACATATACAAATATGATTTTTATAATCTGTATGGAATACATTCTTGTCTTTCGTAACCATGGGGATATTAATAGATAGAAATGTGCTGTTTTAAATAATCTCACGTTAAAATGTTAATGTCAGTTGAAAGCTGTATTTCTCTGTTTCTTCTGTATTCTGTACCTTCATTGTTCGACAGCCCTGGCAATCTGCTTCATAGGCCGTTTTGTTACTACTTGTTTATGTTGCGTTAGAAATCCTTGTTTATGGAGATCCTTAGGACACACTCATAAATACACACACTTTCATATTCAGGCTAAAGAAAAGAGGTTGTTAGACAAATTATTTCAGTTTAAGCATTTATTTTTAAAGACATCCAGTGATGCTGTGATTGCACGTTGGTGTGCAAGAGCCAAGTTGCCTTGTTTCCCAAAACTTTCCATGCAGTGTGTACCTACAAACCACGTTAAGATATGTGAGAACATTTTAAGGAATCTGTAGAGCTCCAGGCACAATTTCATTTGAATCAAGACTTATTGATTTATTTTAGAGAGAGAGGAAGAGAGAGGGCTAGAGAGATAGAAACATCAATGAGATAGAATCATTGATTGGCTGCCTCTTGCATGCCCCCTACTGGGAATTGAGCCTGCAACCTGGGCATGTGCCCTCACCTAGAATTGATCCAGTGACCTCTTGGTTCATGGGTTGAGGCTCAACCACTGAGCTACACCAGCCGGCTGTTCATTTACTTTACATATTTTTACTACTGTGTATGTTAAAGGGAGCATTTTAAAAATGCTTATGAAATTTTATAGTTATATATATATGTATATATCTGAAACTGCAGTGAGATTTTTCTTATATAAGGCACAGTTGTAATCTTATTTACTAGAAGTATCTTGTTATAGATGTTAATACTGTAAGGCCAATGAAATATATAGGAGTGTAGCAACTTTAGACTTTTTTACAACTGACTTTGTAATTTGACCGAACATTGAGCTGTTAGGATAGATGTAATCCCAACAAAGGGTGAAGAGTTGGATTTCAATATCAAATGTGTTTGTAAATCATGTTTTCCAAACTGAGTTTCTTAAATTGCAATATTGTGAGTAAGTTCTGTCTTCAGCATTGGGCAGCCAGATCACCTAGGTTTCCTAATTGTGTGGTGGGGGCTTCAAAATAGCCCTAAGCAGAACTAAGTGAAATAGATTTGGCAGTAGTCATTTGGTTAAGCTGATTAAAGGAAATCTTGAGAAGTTTTCTAGATCACATGGCTTTGATCTGAGATTCCTTTGGGAATTTTCTAAATTATGAATTCAAGGGAATGGAGGCAACACTTCCTTAAATGAGAAACAAACCCAACCTCCCTCTCTTCATTTTACTCTCTCCCTTCCTTCTTCCCTCCTTCAGTCTCATCCATTTGTCTATCATCTGTCTATCTATCTTTCTATCTATCATCTATTTTTACCTGCCCTTCTGGTTATTAAAATGAAACAGTGCAACAGGCCTAATGTTGAAATTATTGAATAATGTTCTTGATTTTTCCACATTTCCAGGAATGGAAAAGTTTGTGGGATGTATAGGCAGCCTTGATATTCATGCTGATTTTGAATTATTGACATAACAACAATAATGAAAAGTATATAAGATCAAAATAAAAATATAATTCATAAAAATTTTTATGTATTAATTATTTTAAATATATCATTTATAAATTTTAAGTTTTTAAAAGGAGAACCTGATATTTGTGTTTCTCAAAAGGGAGCGTGACTTTGAAAACTATGCAAAGAGAATCCTTTTAGTACTTTTCATTTTGAAAAACTTAATTGACAGACATATGAGTCTTTCACCTTTCAACTTAGTTCTTAAAGCGGTAGTTATAGTGCATTAAGTAGACCAAGCGGGAATTACCATTTGCAGACTACAATGAGGCAAATAAAATGTACTTTCTAACCATAGCAAAGTCAATCCTTTCCTTAATCCATTCTTTCAAATGATTCTCACTTCATTTTCATGGGGATTTACTTTTCTAAAAGCCAAAAGATCAGAGATGAGTTCTAGCGATTAGCACAACCAAAACACAAAAATTATTCACTGCTGGGAAAATAAAGTAAAACAAAATCCAGTGGCATCTGCAATTGAAATTATAGCCTGTAGATGAGGGGAGATTATAGCTATGCTCTCAAGAAAGCTTGGAAGTGTCCTTAGTGATTATTTAATATCCTATTTAACATCTTCATATGCCAAACTTGCTAGATAACCACATATTCCACTTAGAGCATCGGCATACATCATGTTCCTAACAAAATATGTTGCATAGTTGATGCCCAGCATTGAAATGTATCACCCTTTAAATTTTTTTTTCTGTAATTCCAATAGCCTTCTTATATTGAAGCAATTATGAATAAACATGTTTCCGATCTTTTTGGATAAATTTGCTTTAAAACAGAGCATTCGTACGTTCCACAAGGTGTCCATTGTGCATTTGGACTTAGAGATGGTTGCACTAGGTGGCAGTGTACAATGCTCAGTAGCCTTGGGTCATTTTAATTGCAATATATTCATTATTAAAGCTTTTCTTTTAAACCAAATTTATGTATATGATGAGTGAGCTAATGACATTAAGCTCAACAGGCAGCTAAATCCTTAGCAGTATATTTAGAAGAGCTGTTGTTCGTAATACTTTGAAGATTCGATTGTAACTGTTAACGTATTCTGCTTTTATGCGGGATCTGTTTATTTGAGGAATTGTTAGGAATAAATTGACTTAAATGTGCCAAAATTCTGATTATGACTAGGTTAAGAGAAAGGGAAAGGGAAAATTAAGCTATGATAGAAAAAAATATGGTCATTCCACAATAGATATTGTATTAACCATTTGCATTTTAATCCTATCATTACACAGGCTGAGCCAATTTTTTCTAGGAGTTGAAGGCTGTAATTGTTCTTTTTTTCTCTATTGCCCTTGGGACAATGCAAAAAAAAAAAAAAGTGCAGATAGTCTCACTGACACTTCTGCAGATCCCCTAAAGTGCTCCGTGATCGTGATGGCCTGGCCACCACCATGACCGAATTGGATTAGCCATATCACGCTATAATTTTCTGGTAATTATGACAGCTGAATTTATCTAAATCACGTTTTCTTGGTTAATCTGGATGTAGGCATCCTTGTCTTTGGCTGGATGATTAAATTACGGTTTATGGTAGAGTTAATCAATGTATTCCATCATCTGTGCACCAGAATGGGATCTCTGCATTGTCTAGACACCTTATTGGAACCTTCCTCAAAATCAGTATGGTAGGCATTTCAACCATGTTCACTGAATGTGGCTGCTGCGGGAATGGAGACAAAGTGAAAAGTTAACCAACTTAAATTGGCCTAATTGAGAAATACACGTCTTTACCAAGAACTTTTTACTATGTAAAAATTTAAGCATAATAATAAAAAACGTAGAATGGTACAATGCACGCCCAGTTCCATAGTTGTCAAATTATGGCCATTTTTGTTATCCCACTCACTTTCTCCTCCCTGAAATTTTGGAAGCAAATCCTAGCAGTTATACCAAAGGAAATACACGTATGAAGCTGTTATTTACAAAAATAGGTCTATATGAAAGGCAGTTTTAAAAATAATGACTACAGTATAAACACTACATATTTCATTGAAAAAGTCAAAAATCTTGGTATTAGGTAAATTAAGCACTTGAATTTGTTCCTGGAATATATGGTGATTTTATATAATTAAGGATTGAATTTCAGTTTACATTCTATGTCATATTTTTATAACCAACAGAATTGTGCAGCAGTTTTCCTGGAACACGTTAGGAAGTTGGTATCTACTTTAAACCAATGACCACATTAGGCTTCTAAGGTTAGAACAGGTATTAACTGTCTGCATACCCGATCACATCAATTCTCTTATATAACTTTACTTCTACAGATGTTGTAGGCATAATAGACCCTTGGCATATAAGAATTTAGCTGGAATGAGTCACGATTTTACCATCTGTCTTAAAGGTGCACATCATGTAATCTATAATTTTGCTGAGGTATGAACTTAAATCACAGTCTTGAAAACTGGCCATTCAATGCATGAGCCAGGCAGTGATCCAGCGGTCACACCTGAAGGAGATTTTATGCTCTAGGGGACATGGCACTTCATTTTTTAGGGCTAATTGTTCCTGGTGAGTGTGTTTGAGAATTTGGGAATTTGAGAACTTGTTCGGTTCTTCCCTTTGAGAATGTCACACATCTCTTAAAACAGACCTTTTAGATTTTGTGTAGAGTTGAAATTTTAAATGAGTAGAATTTTATTTTCAGATTTCACAAAAAATTGACGGTAACCACTATGTGTAAATCTTTATAGAATTATGTGATAAGAGAATTCAGTTGTAGAGAAAACAAGTAATTTTTATCTAAAGGATTTATGCCACACTACATTTTTATTTGTAAAAATCATACAAAGAGCAAAGCCCCTGTATAATTTTCTTAGTATTAGATACATGGTTTTATGACTTTTTTTGAAACTTACTATAATGTTTTCTTTCCTGGGCTAAGGTTTAAAGACTGCCTCCCAATTTATTCATGTTACTTACATTCTCATTTCCCACGTTGTATTTTGGGTGAGAGTGAAGAATGGTACACACTAAGAATGGTGTAACGAGAAATAAGGGAGCCAGCTGGCTTCCAGTTGATTTCTTTCATTCTTTTTTTCCCTACTCATTTTTCCTAATTATAAAGGTAATAAATCTTCATTGAAAAAAAAATTGGCAAGTGGGAGAAAAGTCTGAGGAAGAAAAAAAATCACCCAAAGACAATATTGTTAGCATTTTATCATATTTCCTTCTAAGATTTCCTATGATTCTTTTACAAAAGTTGAGGTTATAGTGTGTGTGTGTGTGTGTGTGTGTGTGTGAAAACAAGAGTTCTGATTTTGTTCACTTAGAATTCTGTTGTTCAATTCAGTTTAGATATTGATTGAGCACCTACTATGTGAAAAGTAGTATGATAAACTCTGTTCCAGTTGACAGCCATGAATTAAAAAGAAAACCACTTTTTCCATGCATGTAATCACTTCTCTAACCTTTTTTGTTGCTCTCTGGTAGTTAGGCATATGAACCATATACATTTGTTTAGCCATCTTCTCAACTTAGATTTTTATATTCTTGGCATTTGTTTCTGTTAGTACACTGTGATAAATGTTTTTTGTATGACCCCATTTTCTGATAATCTTTGTCTGTATTTTTCATGTTTTTTTTTTTAGGAGTGATTCCTAGTAGTAGTATTCTGAATATAGAGTGTGAACCCTTTTTTCAAGAAACATTGCACTCATTTTTATTCTCCCTGGAAGTATATAAATCATAACTCCATCCTCACCAAAACTGAGGGATATTATTTTTTACAAATGTTTGCTAATTGGAAAAGTGAAGATAATTGTAACAATGTCAAAACAATAACATCGAGAGAGGAACAAAGATGGTGGCATAGGTAGTCACCTGTACTTGCTGCCTCATACAACCACATCAAAACTACAACTAAAAGACAAAACGGATATCATCCAGAACCACAGGAAGGCTGGCTGAGTGGAACTTCTACAACTAGAAGGAAAGAGAAAAGGGCATTGAAACTCGTAGGAGGTGCAGAGGTATGGAAGTGCGAAAGTATGGAGGCATGTGTGGAAACGGGCTGGCAACTGGGTATGCTGTTGTCTTTTTCAATTAGGAGGGAGATACAAGCTCCTGATTGCTCTGAACTCCAGTTCTGGGTGAGACTCTGGGGATCCAGACTCATACGGGGAGAAACTGGACTGTCTGGCATCGGGACAGGAACATGAGGGCAGCTTTCTCACAGAGGTGCTGCAGTGATCATTGTTCCTACACAGGGCTGACTGGCAACCATTGCTGTTTGCTCCGTTCTGATGATTCCCTGAGACCCCGCCCCACCCAATTTACGCCAAACCGGTTAGGGCTTTTTTTTTTTTTTAAAAAAATATATTAATGGCCTGTTCTTTTGCAAGCTAAAACCTAACAAACTGCTGCTGGGTCAAAGAGCACCAAAGCTTCCAAAAGAAGGAGTAAGACTAGACAGCAGCCTGCATTGCTTCACAGCTGGGCCTTATCTGGGAACTTCCAAATCCGAAAGAAAGAGGAGGCATCTGAAGATCTCTCTGTAGCTCCTGCTGGGTGGCCTCAGGCAATGGCTGACTTTGCACCTCCATGGAGATCCAAGAGTCAATGTACCCAGTGGTCAGGGTGAGACCATACCAGAGTATAAATCTTCACATCCATAATCGACACACTCAGGGGGCAGACTCAGTGAGCACCAAAGCCCTACTGAATCAAGTCCTGACCCATAAGGGTGTCTCTAGCACAGTAGTTCTTCCAGTGTAGACACAGCTGGTCCTCACAGCCAATTGGCCTGGTGGTCAATTCCTCCCAGTGATACCTACAACAATCAAGACTTAATTACAACAAGGCTGTGCACACAGACCACAAAGGGGTGCACCAAGAGTGTCCACCTCAGGTAATTAGGGAGGCTGAGCCACTGGGCCCTATAGGACACCTAGCACACAAAG
>NW_006292604.1:3997634-4016416 GCF_000327345.1 Myotis davidii | reverse complement strand
AGGGATCTTTTAAGAAGAGGAAGAAGAAGAAAAAGGTAAAGAAACAAATTAAGAACAACAAATACACATCTATCAACAAGTGAATCTAAAAATCTAGTGAATAAATAATCTGATGAACAGAATAAACTGGTGATTATAATAGAATCAGGGGCATAGAAAGGCAGTGGACTGACTATTCTGGGTGGGGGGGAAGGGGTGTGAGGGGGGTGGGAAGAGACTGGACAAAAATTGTACACCTATGGATAAGAACAGTGGGTGGCCGGGGGAAGGACAGGGGGTGGGATGGGAACCAGATGGGGGGGAGCTATGGGGGGAAAAAAGAGGAACAACTGTAATAATTTGAACAATAAAAATTTATCAAAAAAACACTATCATCATCATCAACAACAATAGTGTTTATTGAACACCTCCTGTAGGTCATCCATCATACAAGATCTTTATCTCTATTATCTCATTTAATCTTTGCAACAGCTGTGAGAGGAGGACAATATCATCATCTTGTTTTAAAGGTTAGGTAACATTTTTTGAGAGGGTGTGTGACTCTCCCAAGGTCACACAACTGGTAAGTGATAGTATTGGGTCTTGAACCAAGATTGATTTTACTTTAAAATCTAGGTTTTGAAGTACTGTTTTCTACTATTATTTGATTAGGCAAGGCCGAACATTTTTGAAATGCCTATTTTAATTTGTACTTCACTTTTAGATATTAATTCATATATTTAGCCTGGTTGTATATTGGGACCTTAGTTTTTTCCATGAATGTTAGTGTCCTTTAGATATTAGGGATACAGTCCCTTTTGTCATTTGTTATCTATATTGCTTTTTAAATTATTTTTCACATATGGAGGTTAAAAATGTATGTGTAAGTAAGTTGAATGTCATATTTCTTCCATTGTTTTTTTTTCTTGCTTACTTTCTCATAGAGAAGATTAAAGTTTACCTAAATTATTCTTCCCTGAAAACAATTTACGTCGAATTCTTTAATGATTTTATTTTCTCTCTTGTTTACCCAACATTGTTTTGGTGTATGGTATGAGATAAGAGTTAAATTGATTTCCCTCCTAAAAATATTATGCATTTTCCAGCAGCAGTTTTTGAATAATCCATTCAAATTCAAGTTATTTGTGACTCTGCCACATCATTAAATATATTATCTTATTTACAGGTAAACATGCACTTCCACTCCTCTCTTTTTCCGTCTCCATCGCTCCTTCCCACTGGGTGGGTTTGGGTTCTGGTATACTTATTTCATTCTCTTGTTCTATCAGTTCTTTTATTAATATCATGCAGGTTTAAATGTTGTTATTTGCTTAATATATGGTAGGACTGGTAGCTGCTTCTAGTTGATTTTCTTTGTGTTTGTATGTAGCTTTTAAAACATTCTCACTGATATGCCTTCTGGACTCATTTTAGAAAATTTGGTAAGACTACCCTCAAAATATTTTTGTACTTTAATTGAAATTTCATTGAGTGTACAAATAGAATTGAGCAGAATTGGCAGCTTTACAAGATTTAGTCTCATTATCCAGGAGCCTGGTGTGTCTCTCAGTAAAGTTTTGATTTAGGGGATTGTTCATGCTGTGCATAAGGCCCTATGTTAGGCATCAGTTATTATTGCCTAAATATTTTCCTTTTTCATGATTCACTCTTATGAACTGACCAAGGAATTCTGCAGCATGCCCCGTGCAGCATGGGCCCACATTTGTTTTGCTCGTTTATGTTTACATGTTAGGCCTAATAGCATCTCATTGTCCAGAACAGGGAGGTGCACATGATACCCGAAGGGTTCTCTTTCCCATTACTGGGCCACAACCTTGCTCTAAATATATATTTATTTTAAATTATTTTCCTTAAATTAGCCTAAGAAGATACACTCAGTATATATAATGGTTTATTCTCTTCAACAGCTCAGTAATGAGATATCATAAAATTGTCAAAAATATATATATTACTTTGTATATCAACAAAGTACAGTGCAGTAAGCAGCTCAGTTTGATATTTGGTTTCTAGTTGTCAAATCTGACACAATTACCCAATGAGATAATCAATTTTGGCCCATTATAGTGGAGTGACAGGGTTGGGTAATTAGCCTGAAGCTATAGCTTATTTATTTGAGTCTGTACTCCAGTTAGAGAGATTTAAAAATGGAAATCCAGAAGTACTTTCATACATATAATTTGCTTATGTCTTTCTTAAATGCTACACAACAATATACTCTAGCTCTCTTCCATTGACCTGGTATATAAAAACAGTCTGCTTATTGGAGTCACGCAGAGGAGAAAGCCTTGCTTTTATTAACAGGAGTCCTCTAGGTTTTCTCGAAGCTGAGACTTGCTTATTCAGGCTAATGGACCCTACCTCTGCTGGTGCCCTGTCTCAGGAAACTGCAAATAGATAAGTAGGAGAAGCATTGCCTGTGGGGCTCTTCAGGCCTACTCATCTCTACCTCCATTTCCAGTTGTAGCATTTTCAAGGGCAGTTCTTTTGTGTAGTATATGTAAGTTTCATTTGAGTTTACAAGTATTGGGTGTGGTAAGAACCATGCTCATCTCCTTGTCCAAGACAGGCAGAGCCTACCCATGGCTGGGTCAAGTGTCAGATTCTACTTACACCCACGTTCCGTTTCAAAGGCTAGATAACTGAGCTCAACAACACATGAAAACACATGAAAAGCTTAGAATTTGTTTATTTTAAGATTTTCTAATTTTCATGCTTAGGTTTATGTGTTTCTTTTTAGTTGAATGATTGAAGCAACAGTGCACTAGCAGTGATGAAAATCCTCTCAAAGCCTTAAGAGAGTTTTTCTTCCACTTGTTTAAATTTCCTTCTCAAAATCTCTTGGTGATATGATGCTGAGAAAGAGCATGTGACAGAGAAAAAGACAGACCAGTGTAGACAGTGCACAGCAAGGAAATTGCAATGGGATTCTAAATCACACAACATTTAACTTGGAATTCTAACTTATACAGACTTATATTGCTTTGCTGTTTTCTGATTATAACACATAAACATTAATTATATAAAACATGATTTAAAAATCATTGAAAACACAGTCTTAGTTCTAGAAGGCACCTTCAAAGAGCTCTAGTTTAACTGTTTCATGCTCCCTTGTACGATGACCAAAATCTGGGTTTGCTCAGGACTGAGGAGTTTCAGTGCTGAAACCAGGAGAAACTTGGGCAAATGAGATGGTTAGTCACCTTATCTCCCCAAACATGTGGAAAGTACAGGGGGAGTGATAGGTGAGTTTTCAAATGGTCTATTGTACTCAGTAGAAAAAAGAGATAGTTTTGGGTTATGAAAGTTGTTACTTGAACATTATACAAATAATCATTGCCTCGGAGATGTTACAGAATTTGGACTCAGGTTGTACTTTGCTGTCAGAAACTAGGTATTTTTTATTTAGGTATATATTTATTTACTCATAATTTATTCCCTGCCTACTTCTAAAAATTATTTGTAATGGCTTATAGTAAGACCACATATAAAGGTATTGAGTCTCTATAGCAGTTTAATGATAATATAAAAGATATGTTCAGTAACCTGACTCAAGGTAGTATGTCTTAAATGTTAAATTTAATAATATGAATACTATCCAGTGCAAGATCTGAGGTGCTCTAGGTAGAAAACTATATTGGGACATTTAAAATTACTACCCATTTCCCATGATTTTGGATAAAAATGTAGATGTTATTTGAACAATTATTTGATATTACAAGGTTCCCACTAGACCAGACTGTCTGGTTGAGCTGATGAGGAGAGGCCCAATATAGAAGTGCTCTGGGCCCCTCCAAAATGGTATGGCCCCTTTCTTTCACGTGCATGTTTTTCATTCTGGGTTCACACAGTCTAGCATTAGACACAATTGCGTTCCATTAAAAAAACTGCTGCATTCATTAAAAACAAAACAAAACTGGTATAAGTCTTTGTTTTTCCAAATCCAGATTAATGTGATTCTGAGAAAGTCATTATAATCTACCTGAGCCTGTTTTCTCATCTATTCAGTAGAGATAATAACTACCTGATAGATTTATAGTGAGAATGAAGTGGAATTGTATATAAAAATGACTTATAAAATTATGTCATAAAAGTAGAGTATTAAAAATATTGAAAACCGCTAATACAATTATTATTCTGTTTTATCTTATATTCGGAATGCTCATTTAGGACTCAATTACAATTTTGAATATAACAAACACAACTATAAAGACTCATCTTGGATGGGGTGGGTGACCAAATATATTTAATAGATATCCTTATTCAGATTTGTTAACATTTTGAATTACAAATACAATCAATTGACTCCCCAGGTATCAAAAATGAAATTGCTATATTTTGTATAGCACTCACCTAGAGTTTCTAGAATAGATGCCAAAAACATAGGCATGTTTGAAAAATTGAATTTAAACTGTCTTAGAGTAGGAAAACACATTTAAAAATATTGAGCCCTAGCTGGTTTGGTTCAGTGGATAGAGCGTCGGCCTGCGGACCAAAGGGTCCGGGTTCGATTCTGGTCAAGGGCATGTACTCGGTTGCAGGCTCCTCCCTGGCCCGGGCCCTTGATATTTCTCTCTGTCTTTCCCCTCTCTTCAGTCTCTCTAAAAAGTTAATGAAAAAATATTCTCATGTGAGGATTAAACAAACAAACAAAATATTGGCTTTACCCGTCCTTAGACAAGGTATATCTATTCAGAAGGTGACAATCTCTGCTCCTCCCATCGACCCACTTTACTTACGTGTTACTTGCCTGGGGTGGCAGGCATTTGAGTTTGTATCTTCTAAACTAGAAAACTAAACGGATTACATGTTTTTCAAACTATCCCTTATGTATATTATTACATAAAACGAAGCTCCAGTAAAAGATGAGCAACATGCACTTCAGTGCTATGTTTTGTGGGGGCTTTTGTTTAAATGTATTCTGTGGCTTCTTATGGTATAAAGCCTGAGTAAAACGGAATGATAGACCTGATACTCTTGTGAAATTTAAGAACCTCATACAGATTCTCATCCAAATATATAGTTATTTCCTAATGCCAAATGGAGGAGGGCTAAGGGGGTTATCTGTGGGGAAAGCCAAGAAATGGGTAAGTGCACTCGGATGAATTTTGGGCAAGTCTCCTTATCTATAAACTGGTTCAGTAGCACCCACCTTGCAAAGATGTTCTGAGGATTAAAAATAATAAGGAATGTAAAGCACCGGTGTCAGGCCATGGTTAGCCGTCAGTGAATAGTAAGTCTTCAAGCTATTTTATTACTACGATTAATACTTTTTATTATATGAGCGAATGAGGAATTGAGTTATCAGACACAGTATCTTCTAAACTTTTGACAATAAATTTTAAATGAAATATTTTGTAAAGTAGATATAAAATATTTTCTGAGTATAGATGCATTTTGTAAGTTCATTTGAAAAAAATATACTTATTGGTAAGGTCAGTCAATGAAAACAAGAAAGTGCCTTTGCTGAACACAAATACAGGGTGGGGCAAAAGTAGGTCTACAGTTGAGAGTACGCAAAACAGAGTTTTTGTCCTTGTATTATTATTTATTAATTATTTTATTATTTTTCCATATGAACAACTGTAAACCTACTTTTGCCCAACCCTGTGTGTAAAGTCTGGACTTTTAGATAATAGTTTGATAATTATATCAACTCCATAGTTTCTTAATATTTTGATTTAGTCTGTATTTGATACTGGCTTACTTTTATTTTTATTTTGTGTCTTTATTTGTTTCATATGGTTTTTCTCCTCTTAGATTGAAAATTTCTCAAGGATGGGGATCAGCTTCAATTTACCTTTTGGACCCAATGACCTGTATAATGCATGGGACATGGTAGACCTCAAAATTTTTCTTATTTTACCTGAGAAAAATCACTGTTTTTTAAGGTCAGTTGGTATGTAAACGAGTTAGAGCTTGAAAAGGACAGAAAATGATATAATAAAATAGCTGATCCCAAAATGGTCCTTTCTTGATGAAAGCCTAGAAGAACTTTAACCCCTTCCCCAACAATTTTTTTGTTAAAAACGTTTCTTTTTCAGACTAATTTTTTTATTTTGGTTCTATATAGTATTTTTGATGCTGGTTATGAAAACAGTTTGTAACTCGTCTTCCTATAAACCATATTTTTTTTACCATGTTTTCTTCGTATACTCGTCGACGACTGAAAAAGAACATTTTGTGAAAACGAGTATACACGTTTCTGCCGGGGAAGGGGTTAATCTGTTAGTTAAATTCTTGCTAAACCTGGGAAGAATCTGGTCTTTAAAAAGTGTGTGCATGTGAGTGTGTGTGCGTGTTCGTGTGTATGTGTACTTATGCATGCATGCTTGTATGTCTGTTGTGCTCATATATGCTTGCTCCTTCATGCACATGAGTTAGAGGGTTGTGAGGGACAGAGTGAAAGAAATGGGGAAGGAATGAACATTGTCAAGGCCCTGCCATATGTCAGGCACTTGCTGAGCTCATTGCCTTGAGTATGGTTCTCCCTTAGTGAGGATTTTTGCTGCATCAGAGCCTGTTGAAAAATGACCCTTGAAATGTTTATCACACTTTGGCAGGAGGACTATGGAAAATAGTTACAAACTATTTGTAGAACTGTGGGGTCAACTTCTGTCTTCTTGAGGCTGAGTAATTTGCGGAGTTCTTTATTACCCCTGTCTTATCCATCAGAACCAGCAATAAAAGCTACACGGGGGAAAATGCATCCTCAGGGGAACTCACCTCATCTATTCTGATAAAAATAATGATACCTAGTCTTTCTTGCACGCTGTGATTGCTTCACTCATATTAACTTTTTTACTGCCCACAATTGTATCTAGTATGAGACAGGCACTGATATTATTCCATTTTATAGGTGAGAAAATTGAGGCACAGAGAGGAAGTGTAACATGCTCCAGTTCCATATTTAGGAAGTGGTAGATCCAGGATTCTGAGAAAATTCCTTCAGCACCCACTACTCAGGACACTTCCCTTGCAATCTGATTCACTGTCTATCAGCAGCAAAAGTAAGAGGAAGCCTTATGTGCTTACCAGTCCCATGTTGGGAGTTCCTCACTGGAGCTTCGGTTGAAGGGAAAGGAAAATGATTGCCTCCGGTGGGTGGCTTGCAGCCATGGGAGCACGGGCAGCATGTGCTCTCCCTGTTGTGCTCATGAAGGGTTCCAGTCCAGGAGGGAGGCTGGCTAAAAACAGTGCAGGTATCTGAGGGAAGGATCCTTCCCTTTGCATTTGTTTCTATTTTAAGTTGGGAAAAATTGGTCATTTAGCTCTGGCTGGACCAATCTGTTGAAGAAGATATATATCCTGAAAAAATATTATATATATATAAAATAGCTGGAGACCCTATGATAATTATGAGCATAAAATTGCCTTGCAATTGGAAACCTTTAATTATGCACTTGGAACATTCTAGCCAAATTTTTTTGTGGCCTAAAAAAATCACCATAGGTGGAAGGAAACATCTGCTGTATTTTTCGTGAGAGCTGTGGAATCCGATACACTTCATTTACACGGTTATTGTACATGCATTGGGCACACTTACAAATTTCACCTGTCACTAAATTTTCTACTCAGAACATTCCACACAAGCAGAAATAAATGTTCACCTCTGTAAAATCCATGGGTTAAAGCCTTCTATAGAAGCTGGAAGCTAAATGTAGAAAAGCCATTGTACGGGCTCGATTGTTTTGCCTCTTGCTGTCTGAGAAGATAAATCTTGAGCACAAAATATATTTTGTTTTTAGGAAAGATTTGTTTACACGGTATGGTGCCAGTGATGCTCAGGTTTATTTGCACCATGGCTACAGCACCGTGGGGTTTTACCCACACTGCTAAGAACAATATATTTGAAGAAAATGAGCCCATCCTGGGTGACAGCTCTTCATTAAGATAAGCATGCATCAAATCGCATTCTTTGAAGAATCCTCATGATGGAAGACAGTGTCGCGAGCCAGCATTGCGTGACCGTTGCAGATTTGTTGGCTGGTCTCTATGGGGAGGTTCATTTGCAGATCACCCAGCATAAGGCTTAATGTTGGAAAGAGGGGAAAAAATGCTTTTTGAAAAACACTAGAGGAATTGGTGTTAGGCTGATCATAATTCATTGAAAGCACGAGGGGATCTGTATGAACCATGTTCTTTAAATTAATGGATAGTGAGAAGTCTTTCTTCACCCTTGTGAATCCTTGTAAAAGACATTTGCAGAGAAATTACTGGAGCTGCTCCCCCATGGGGAGATTAATGTTTTAATATGCAAAAGCAGACAACCCACAATTCCTTTTCTTAGTGGCACTCTGAGCTGCACAGTCTTACTACTTTATTTTCCCCTTAGAGCTCATCTTCCCAAAACCTTTTGTGGAGTCAGAAAGAGCCACTGATGCAAAGCCATAGCCTTGGTTCTACACTTGAGGATTCTACGACATGGGACCACCAAGCACTTTGTGGCTTAGATCTGGTGGAATAAATGTCTTTGTGAAGTGTTGAGATTTTCCAGCTCATCCATTTGAATTTACCAGCATCAAAATTAGGCACTGGAAAATGGTGTTAGGGAAGGATGTATCCTTAGGCCCTCTTAACTCTTAGTTTTCCATAAAAGTAGAAACTGACAAAAACATTACCTTTACTAACCCACCACCAGTCTACTACACTCATGCATCTTGTCCCCATCCTACCTTCTTTCCTGTGGGGCCTCCTGAGTTCTCAGGGCTGGCTCTCTACATAGCTATCGTTCTTTATTTCCTGCGTCTTCATTTCTCCTCTGACTCCTTCCAATGAGCAATGAACATGCTCAAGATTTTCACGTTAATAAGAAGAACACCCTCTCTACTGCATATTCCACTGTAGCTACCTTCATTTTGCTTCCAGGGGAGAGCCAAGCATGTTGGAAGAGATATTCAGCATTTACCATACTTCCCCATTTCATCATAGTTCGGACTCTACCCCAGTTCCAATGAACGTCACTAAGATCTTTTGTGGCACATTTCACAGGTAGCTCTCTATCTTTTCCTTACCTAATCATATGGCAGTATCAACTTGTATTTAACTGTTTTGTTGAAAAAATTCATTTTTTCTTGATACTGAATTCTCCTTTTCTTAAATTTAATATTTTTGAATATAAAATAGCTTGGATAAAAATGTGTATATAGGGTGACCCCCAGAATGTAGTATACACACACTTTGAATAATTGTAAAAGGCAGTGTTTATTAAAATATATTTCATTTTCCAAATCGAGCTGTTAGCTGTTAAAATGTGTATACCTCTTTTTTTGGAGGGGGTGGGACACCATATATATATATATACTTCCTCCATAGAAGCATCCTATATTTCACATATATACACATATATATGTATCTACATGTTATACACACACACATATATATATATATACACACACATATATATATAAATATAAATCTCTATATAGTCTGTATATTATAAAAATGTATGGAACATGCTTATTCCCCTGTCTCCCTACTCTATACCTCTCTTTGATTGGAATTGCACTAAAGCCTTAGATTAGTTTGGGTAGATATGACCTCTTAAAATGTTGATTATAATCTTTGTATCCATGAACAAAGTGTCTTTCAATACAGTTTAAACATTTGCTCTATAAATGTCCTCTCCATCCTGTGTTAATTTTATTTGACACCTCAGTCTTATTGTAGTTATTTAAAATGGTATCTAACACTACATTTTCTTACTATTTGTTAATAATGTATAGAAATATTGATTTGAGTGTATTGATCTTATAATCAGCCACTTCACTCTACTATCTCATTGTGAAATTTTTTCCTGTAGCTTTTGCTTTTTTGTAAGTACACTTATTATAATTGAGAGTTTATTACTAGTAAATGCTCTTGATTTCTGTTATTTCGAGCTGCCTTTGTTTTGGACTTGCTATTGAATAATAGGGTTATGTAATTCCAAGTTGACAGTTTCTCAGCCCTTTAAAGATATTGTTCCACAGTTTCTGGCTTTTACTGTTACTATTGAGAATTTTGCTGTCAGTTTAATAGCCATTTCTTTGTGGTGATCTATCTTTTCATCCTGGTTAGGTAGGATAAAGGGGAACCACAAGGAAGAAGACAAAAACTCAGGAATAACAGCAACAGAGCTGTCAGGGAGGGACAGGCACTGGAAACTGGAGGAAGGGAGGGTTGTATAGAGCAATGACTTCCTGTGACCTTCTGATAAGAGGTGCAGCCAGCCTTGAAGACATCAGAGAGAAGGAGCCAAGGTAACAATACCCTAGACTCACTTTCCCTCCTCTCTTTTCTCCTGCCTGTGCTCCACATTGGCCATAACTCATCGGAAGCCAGGAGTCATGATATGATTAATATGATGATATATACAGGTCATATAGAAATAGGGGGACGAGAGCATGGTGAGAAAAGGGTGAAAAGACTGGACCTGGAGGGGTCAACAGAAGATATTTAGCTCATTCTATTTAGTTTTCTTTTTTCTTCAACTTTGTTTTGGTTATTTTGGATCATTATTGGTCTTTTCTCAAATAAAATCCCATCTTTTATTTCTTTAGGCGTTCATGCATTGTTATGTATTGTATCTGTTGGGTCTGATATCTCAAGCCTTGAGGTGCTACAGTTTTTGGTGTTTCTGCTGACCCTGGCCATGATGGCTTGTTTTCTTGGGTTTATGTTCATTTGTTAATGTGAGAACATTTTTTGGCTAAAATTACCAAACTGTGCAATTCTGAAGGGACCTGAGTGGGTGATCCTTTTCTTCAAAGAGGATTTGCATTTCTTTCTGCAGGATACCATGGACCTGCATGCCCTTCTCTGTGTGAGCGGTGTCATTTAAACTTAGCCCCATGTGAAAGAATAACTATACACACAGTTTTTCAGAAAACGCTTTCATTTTCTCCCCCTCGCTTAGAGCCATGATGGAGGCAGACAGACTTCCTCATGTGTTCCAATTGTTGATGTGTAGGAGTTTTCCAGCTTCTCCTTTTTTTTCCCCCATGGGTTTATTTATTTATTTGTTAGTTAAGGCATTACAAATATGTCCTCATCCCCCCCATTAACCCTCAACCTCCCCACCCCCTGTTGTCCATGCTCCCATCCCCCTGTTGTCCATGTCCATTGGTTTGGCTTATATGCATGCATACAAGTCCTTCGGTTGATCTCTTCCCCTTACCCCCTCCCTCCCCTACTTTCCTTCTGGAGATTGATAGCCTGATCGCTGTTTCTCTGTCTTTGGATCTGTCCCTGTTCATCAGTCTATGTTGTTCTCTATAATCCTCAAATGAGTGAGATCATGTGGTATTTATCTTTCTCTGACTGGCTTATTTCACTTAGCATAATGCTCTCCAGTTCCATCCATTCCACTTCTCCTTTGACAAACAGTCCTGCCCTTGAGCAGTTCTGTGTGCACTCAGGGTCAGCCTCCTCTTGGACACAGGTCCAAGGCTTTCTTTGAACACCTATTCTCTCATATGGGACCTTGGTTTCCTCAAGGTCTAGCTTCCCGGTATTAACACTTACCCTACGCTGTCTTGATTTATTGTTCATTTCAATTTCCATTGAGGGATTTTATTTAATTTCTTGTGGACTCAGCATTATAACTTACATATTGCAACTGATCTGAAATCTAGGGCTTTGGTGTGAAAGCAGCACACTAGTTCTGTTTTTCACTCCGTGTCTTACCTTGACATCCTTCTCAGTGTCATTTCTCTGCCTATCCTTTAAAGTTTGAGGTCCTGCAGAATTCTGTCCAATTTCCTCTTTCTGTATTATCTTCTACTTATAAATTCATTATTACTTTAACTTACCACCTGTTGTAATCTCCGTGTGGGCAGGGATTGTATTGATATTTTCACCAATATCCCTTTAGTGTTGAGCATAATATCTAGCACATAGCAAGTGTCCAGTTCATATTTGTTGAATGAATGAGTGATGGGAAGAACTGTTAATGTGTCTCAACAGAGAATGGTTAGTTTGTTGTACTCTAGGAGGGTGAGGTTGAGACAGTAATGGTACATATTGGATAAATACTTCAGTTTCTTGAAGTTTGTACTTCTTTTCAGGAAATACTTCTATGCCTTTGGATTTGTCTCTACTTCATGCTGCAGGCAGTGCTAAGTATTTTTTACCCTGCCCTTAAAAATATGTATTTCTGTAATGTACGTGAACATGCAGAATTCTGAACAGCTTCAGTCGGTAATGGGATTTTTCTGTCTGCTGAGGGGGATGCTATTGCATCTCTCCTGGTGAATAGTAACAAATTATTATTGGCGTTTTTTCCAGTTAGTATGAGGACCTTCTAGTTTGCGTGTGGCTTTATTAAATTTGATGGTTGGGCTTGAAGACTTAGCTTCAAGTAGAGCAGATAAAATGAAATTAACTTTTGCTAATATTCAGGGCATGCATCTCCTGAATGTACGGGGAAGCACTTTAAGTGCATAGGGGTAGAGGGCTGGGGTGAAATCCATCTTCATTAACATTGCCCAGCTCTTATGCTAACAGCATGGGGCTGGCTCATGTCTAGAAGATTCTTTTCTCAAAGAACAGTATGGAGAACAAGCTACAGATGTGTAGAGGCAAACCAGAGGCTGACCCTCAAAATAAAGAACTTCTGGTTTTTCCGAACACGGGATGACTGGCTTTGAAAGCAGGTGACTCTTAGAAGCAGTAAGGCTGGGCCTGATTTGTGTTTCTGAGTGAGCTGTGGAAACAATGGTGGGAAGATGACTTTGGGAGCAATAGATACTACAGGAAGTCACCAACAGGCCTGTGGACAGAGATGCCACTGCGGATTTCAGCAGCTACAAAGGAGAAGCTATTTCAACAATAGTGACAAGCTCCCAAGAGCTCTTAAAGATGAAAATGGTCATTGTACTTTATCTTGGCTATTTTAGGGAGCTTGCTGGGTTATTCATTTTCCCTGTACGTCAGAAGCTGGAGAGTTGAATTTGTGAAGACCAGAGTGGTGAGAGACCTTGTCAAAGTGAATAGGAACACAGGCTCAGCTGTTTGCGAGTGTCCGCAGAGAAACAATAGTTGAAAAGAACAGTATTATAGATGAGGACACTTGCAATGAAAATATCAGTGAGGCAGTGCCTGTGCAGGGGGAGAAAGATTGTGATGAGAGTGGAGAAAGTTTTCTGTTTGTTTGGCTTGTCTGTGTTTGAGTTTAAGAAAACAATTTAGCCTGGGGAGAACGAACAAGGGCGTGGGGCCGAGCCCACTGGGACTGGAGGTTTGGGAGAGCTGGCAGAATCTCCAGGCGCAGACCTAAGCACAGCAGCTTCTCTGTAAAATGCTGGAACTAATGCTATTAATCTCTCTATGGCATTGTCCTGAGATAAGAGAATATTCAGAACGAAGACCTTGTTTTATGAAATTTAAGGGTATAGAAGCCTCATTCCCCCACACAGCCAAATATGTTTACCAATGTCATTGCACCAACTGAAGCTTAGGGAAAGGATTTATTATCCTTAACTTTGGGCTTTGAGACCTGGAAAAAGGAAGATGCGGTTGTTGTGTCTCATGGGTATGTCTGTTTCACAGGTGAGTTTGTTAACCTTCTCTCCAACTGCTTGCATTGAAATTATATTTGAACCTACCAATGGAAAGTGGGTCAAATAATCAAATTAAAAAAAGAAGTTAAGCATCTAGAACAGGGCACCTAAACAATGAAACATATGAAAAGGGGCTTTTATTTTCGACGTCTGCAAAAATAAGAAACTGGACAAGGGTCACTGAGATTCCTCTAACTTGAGTGTTACATGGCTCTGAGAGTCTGCAGCTTGCATTTCCCTGTTTCTTCATCGCTGTGCCCTACGCTACAGCCTGCAGCCAAACAAGACAACTTGATTTTCCCCACACGAACTCTCCCTGCTTGTCCATCTTTTCTCTCTTCAGAGTATGCTTCTTTTTCAGTTCTGTCTCTCAAAAGTCTACCCAGGCTGCAAGGTCCAATCCGGGTCCTATGGCACTCTTCTGCAAAGCCTCCCCGGGGTCCCTGGCTGAATGTGAGCTGGGGTCAGTGTGCCAGAGCACGGTGCTTCTGCTCTCGCGCTTCCCACATGCTCCTTTGCCTTATGCTTGTTTACATGCTCACTCTTAATATCTCTACTGGACTGTCAGCTTCTTGAGGTCAGGACTTCTACGGTGACAGCCCCAGTAATATATAGTGCTGGGCTTTGCACGTAGCAGGCACTTCCACTTTATACATTGAATTGAATATTAGGTAAAGGAAACAACTTGCTGGTAGATTAAGGCTAGCCAGATAAAGTGACAGTAAAAATCTTAAATTTATCAAGTTACATGATTTAGAGTCTAAAACATGAGAATGGGAGCTTTTTTGGACATCTCTAGATTACAAGTTAGATCATCAGTCCTCACATTAAAGTCATTCTCGTAACCACATCCCCCTCTTGGAAAAGTCCTCAGGCTTCAAGAAGTTAAAAGAAAACAACCTATTATATTCACAAAATGCAAATGACTTGCCCTTTAAAATATATCAAAAAGAGCATGGCTACTAGAAAAGTCTGACATATACTTTATTTATCTCATCAAAGAGATTAGCATACAAATCCAAGGTTGTAGTTATTATCCAACATTGCCAACGTTTTTACCCCTCCAGTGCGTTTCCTAGCTTTAAGCTTGCTAGTGCTAAAAGGAAATGACTACTTAAAAAGTCCTCAACACTGAGTCAAGAAATGCATATCCAAACCCAAGGACAAAGGTTCCCATTGTGAACATTGTATCATTTACATAATTTAAAGGAAAGGATCTTTATTTAAAAATTTGTTTGTGTAAAGTGGAATAAAATATTGAGGTGATCAAACACTCTTTTTGAGAGGGAGGAATTGAAGACTTGCATCTGAATGAAGGGCTGGGCTGGAGAAAAGGAATGAGAGTGAGGTTGCCGTGACAGTTCACGCCAAAGAAATTCACTCCTCTGACATTGCGAGAGAAAGCTTTTGGATTGTGCCTTTGAAGGGGGTGATTGATACCAGAAAAGCCATAACTTTTGGAGTTGGAATTATGGTCAATTTCAAGTTGCAAAGTAATCACTTAATTGTGCGGGTGCAAGAAAAACACTTAGCAACGAGCTACTCTTGGCCTGTTGTAGAGTTTTAAAGGCTGGAGGGTTTAGAGGAGGGAAGGGTGAGTTAGGAAAAGAGCAGGAACTGGCTGCCTCCACCTGGCGCAGCCTTTGCATTCTGGATGGAGATGCTGGGAGGGGAACAGCTTTCACACAACGCACCACTAGTCCAACAGCCCGCCCAGCGAGTCCTTTGTGAATTAGTGTTGGAAGTGAAGGTCATTTGAAAGAGAAAATACTTAGCGATTTATATAATCTGCAAATTATAATAAAGCACTTTAATGAAAAAGATATCTTTATCATTTAAGATTATTGAGATAGAAATTCAGTCTATGTTTTTAAAAAACCTACATACTAAAATGGTATCATTCTATTTACTTTGATGGATTGTTTTGGGAGTGGAGATGCTATCATAGTCTTGTAGAATTGTTCGTCTTAATTACTTTTTATTTGTTAGAAGAAACCCTACACTTTCAGGAGAAGAGAAACAGAGGGGCAGTGCCATCACTGTAGTGTGCTACCAAAGAAAGTTGCCTCCCTCTCATTCATTACTTGGGGGAAACATTTTGAGTAGCTGTGAGCTATCAGCAGCCTTTAGATAAGGGAATGCTTGACATTTTGTAGTGAAAATGTGACTGCTATTAGTCCCGCCCACCAAATACTTCTGACTCTATGCCTTCTGTGCTAGCACAGGATTACACTTCCTGCTCCATGTGTTTGGGTGGCCAAGTGACTAATTGTGACCAGTGGCTTGTGAGTAAAAGTGGCCCTTGTGTCAGTTCTTTACGTGAGCTTTTAAACTGCCAGTGTGGCACCCTCCAGAGTGCCCTATTTTTCCTTTGCTCTGCTCATCAATACCTTTTCATATGGTGGCTGCTCTGTCAGCCCAAATCCAGTATTAGGAGATGTGGAGCAGGTCTCCAAGCCATGATGAACATGTGAGTGAATGAGAAAGAATCCCTTGTAAGATGGCAGGAAGATTTCGAAATTCCAAACTGCAGGACCATGTTAGCAGACTGTAAAAGAAAAAAAAGATGATTGTTTCCATGTGTTGGCTATTGTAAATAATGCTGCAATAAACGTAGGGGTGCTTATCTATATATATATAAAAGCCTAAGCAACCGTCCGACCAGTAGCTATGCTGTGCAATGACCACCAGGGGTCAGAGCTCCTACCGGTAGCTATGACGCACACTGACCACCAGGGGGCAGATGCTCAACGCAGGAGCTGCTGAGCTGCGGTGATTGGAAGCTGCGATTGTCAGGTGATGCACCCGGAACCAGAGAGGAGGGAGCCCAATTCCAGGATGTAGCACCTGAGAACCACCGTCTCACACTCCAGGACCCCTCGGGGATGTTGGAGAGCCAATTTCAGCCCTATCCCCGCAGGTCAGGCGGAGGGACCCCACCTGCCAGAGGGACCCCGCTCACTCCACAGATGCTGCCCCAGGTGTGGCCGGCCAGGGAGGGACCGTGGGAGGTTGGCTGCAGCCTGTCTCACCCAGTCCTGTCCCACTGGCCACCTTCTAATTAATTACCTTTCAGTGTTCATGAATCCTTGCACTGGGACACTAGTATCTTTATAAATAAACTAGAGGCCCGGCGCACGAATTTGTGCACAGGTGGGGTCTGGCTGGCCTGCCCCAATCGGGTTGACAGGGGGGTGGAAGGGGGGCCTGCGGGTAGTTGGCTGGCCAGCCCTGCTCCCTGGTCAAACTCCCAGTCGAGGGGATAATTTGCATATTAGCCTTTTATTATATAGGATGTTTTTACATTTTTTGGGTAGCTACCCAAAAAAAGGATTTCTGGGTCAGATGATAGAAGGAGATTTGACTTTGGGTAGTGAGAACACAATGCAATACGCAGATGATGTATTATAGAATTGTACACTTGAAACTTAATGCAATGTTATTAACCAATGTCACCTCAATACATTTAATAAAAAAAGATGGGCCCGGGCAGTGTGGTTCAGTGGTTGAACATTAACTAATGAACCAGGAGGCCAGGGTTGGATTCCCAGCCAGAGTACATACCCAGATTGCAGGCTCCATCCCCAATGTGGGGTATACAGGAGTCAGCCAATCTGTGATTCTCATCATTGATGTTTCTATCTCTCCCTCTCCTTCCTCTGTCTAAAATCAATAAAAACATTTTGATATCAAAATGTTTAAAAAGATGGGATGTCCAACTCTGCTGGCATTTTTTAAAAATATAATTTATTTGTTTTTTTTTTACAGAGAGGAAGGGAGAAGGATAGAGAGTTAGAAACATCAGTGAGAGAGAAACAGCAATCAGCTGCCTCCTGCACACCCCTTACTGGGGATGTGCCCACAACCAAGGTACATGCCCTTGACCGGATTCGAACCTGGGACTCCAGTCCGCAGGCCGACACTCTATCCACTGAGCCAAACCGGTTAGGGCATGGTATTCTTTTTTTAAAGGACCCGAGTCAGGTTAATCATGTCCTGAAGGACACTGTAACTAACAGCTAAGGGCTGCCATGTCCTCTGAGGCATAGAATCTAAGCCAGGGGTGGGCAAACTTTTTGACTCGAGGGCCACAATGGGTTCTTAAACTGGACCGGAGGACCGGAACAAAAGCATGGATGGAGTGTTTGTGTGAACTAATATAAATTCAAAGTAAACATCATTACATAAAAGGGTACGGTCTTTTTTTTTTTTTTTTTAGTTTTATTCATTTTAAACAGGCCGGATCCGGCCCGCAGGCCGTAGTTTGCCCAGGGCTGGTAAGCCATGTTTCCTCATCTATAAAATGGGAGTGATTATTCAGCACTTACTCCTGAAGTTTGGTGATTAAATGAGATGTTATACTAGAGAGGATATACTTAAAGTGCCTCACACGCTGCCGCATAAGAAACATGCAGTGAGCTTTACTTTTTATTGTTTTCCATTATTCCAGTTGTTACGAATGTTGAATTCTGCTGGCCAAACTTCCCAGTCAATTGAGGGATCACTTTTACAATATCTCTGATGAGTTGTTACCCTGCTTTGACTTGAAGTCTCCAGTGACAGGGTATGGAGAGCAGGTACAGTGTTTGGACAGGTTCAAGCCTCGGACTAATGAGAGGGCACAGTCCTCTCATTGCCACGTGCAACTCCCAGCTTGGAGGGCAGAGCCCTCCCAGCACAATTATAGCCAACAGCTATAGTCGTAAGCTTGAACCTATGGTCCGAACACGTGGCCCACGTGTCTGAGTGATGTGGGCTTGATAGAGTTCAGGTGCATGTAATTGGGTAGATTAGAACAGTGTAAACATCTTGACCACGCCCTTACTTTACCGCATGGAATCTGGCTATAAAATAAAGACTTGGCTTGCGGGCACTGTCGCTGTCTCTCCATCAGAGAAGCAGTGTCCCACCGAGACCCAGCTTTCATTCCTTGTCTGTCTTTTCTAAATCCTTCACGGGCCCCACTCAGGTTCGCCCTTGGCCGTGCTGGTGTGGCACCACAGGGAACCCACTTCCTACTGTGACAGGCAGGAATTCTTCTATTTGTGGAAAGAGTCTACCATCCCACAGCTTCCACCTGTTGGGTCTCATCCTGGCTTTTATGGGCACTCAGAGCAAAATCGAATCTTCCTTTCAGAGGACAGTGCCAGTTCCTTTAGCCAGTGTTTAGGTGGTAAGACTTCCAGACGTCTTCTCTTCTTCTTGTGTCAGGGACCCATGGACCCATTCATACTGTGTGTCCAG
>NW_006292604.1:3977275-3997573 GCF_000327345.1 Myotis davidii | reverse complement strand
TGGAGCTGGTGTGTAGTGATTGCTCACTACCTGCCAGGCTCTGTCCTCTTCAAAATCCTATGAGGTAATTTTCATTATCCCCATTTTATATTTAAGAAAGTAAGAAAATCTCAGAGGGAAGGCGGGGGAGGGTGGGTGGGAAGAGATCAACCAAAGAACTTGTGTGCATATATGCATACCCCATGGACACAGACAATAGGGTGGTGAAGGTCTGGGGCTGGGGGTGGGGGCAGGCTAGAAAGGATCAATGGAGGAAAAAGGGGGCATATGTAATACTTTCAACAATACAGATTTAATTTAAAAAAAGAAACTATGAAAAGTAAAAATGTATCATTCTACATTTGTTTTATCCATAGGAAAATATGTATCTATCTATCTAAAAGGCTAAGTGTCTGTCCTTCCGACCAGTAGCTATGACGCACACTGACCACCAGGGGGCAGACGCTCAACGCAGGAGTTGCCATGGTGCTCACTGGCCATTTTTAAATAAACGGCACCATGGACCTGGTGCCAACAAACCAATACTCTGCTTCCCCAAAGTGGGACACAGGCCCCGCCACCTCCCCAGAGCGACACCCTACCAAATCTCAGCCAACGCTGCCAAGACCCCATGGCACAAAATGAGGCCCACAGCCCAGCCCATGGGCGTTGGGGTAACGACGTCACATCTGTGGTGCTGTTTATTTTTAAATGGCCAGTGTGCGTCATGGAAGCTCCTGCGTTGAGCGTCCGCCCCCTGGTGGTCAGTGTGTGTCATAGCTACTGGTCGGATGGACACTTAGCCTTTATATACATAGATATATATGTATGCATATATTTGTGCTTGTGTTAATAATACAATAGAAATTCTCCTACTTATTACATATATTTTTATTTGCATAAATAGTCTAAGAGCTCATTCTTCCTTCCTTTTTGAATATATCTCTATAATGCAGGAAATGTGTGTTCTTATCAGGTTTATTAGTAACTTGTTGGATTATACTAAGCAACAAAGAAAGAACATTATCCTCCAAAAAAATGTATAGCTACATTGTGGTGTCATTTTAATTAAGGCAGTGTGTATTTTTAATATAATGTGTGAAAATAGAAAATTGACTGAAATATAAATCTAACTGTTCCATGAGAAAGTAGTTTATAAATCTAATAAATAAATGCACTCAAGAGAATTTAGGTTCATGAGAATGTAATAAATACTCTATCTTCATTGAAGTTTTTTATAATATTATTACTAAAAAGTGAGAACTAAAAATAAAAAAGCAATTGACCAAGTCCTCAAGAGGCATTATAATTCCTAAGAGGAATAACTGACCAGACAGGACCAAGCCTGCATATTGTGAAGATTATTCACACAGTTTGCTAATAAAATGCAGGAGACAGATTAAATTCTTAACTGACGATAACCCATAGGAAGTTACAATAGAAACCATGAGATAGAGTCCTCTTAAAATCCAGAAACTACACAGAACCAACTTCATAAAACAAAACATTGAAAATAGAATAATACTTTCTTTAAGCTTCAGAGTCAACTCCTCTACATTAACAGATTAAAAACAGATACACAAATAAAAGCAAATCAACCAACTATAGGTGCAGAAAAGGAGCAAAAGAAAAAGGTGTTATAGTACATTGCAGCATTCATTTGCATTGAGCATTTCCTCCCAGTACTGGCACAGCAGGGATGGCAATGAACTTGTCAGCTGAAATAAGAAATGTTCTCCTGCACTCAATATCTTTGTAGTTCTATAAACTTAGAACCTGTTAAATTCAAGTGGCCTTAACATGAGGTAGGATTTATTCTAATTTAATCTCACTAAAGCCATCCTAATTTTGGAATTTAAGTCAATAGCCTAACCTGGATGTAGATTGTTTTATGGTGAGTTTTTAAGAGTAGAGCCTGAGAGGGGGATTCAGGCGCCATCAGTTATGGAGGGGAAGCTCTTCAAGGTGAGGCTGGAGGGGAGAGGTGATGTGGGTTACGGAGGGGAGAAGAACTGAGCAAGGATGCGGTTTCAGGTAAATTCTGGTCTTGAGTAGATGCACATTCATTGTAGGGGTAAAAGAATGCATATATTTGTGCTTGTGTTAATAATATAATAGAAATTCTAATAATACAATGCACATTCATTGTAGGGGTAAAAGGAGGGACATAAACTACACCGTAAACCGCACTACACCTTGTCACCCAAGGCTGTCAGTCAGTCATTGGCTGTGGGCTGTGTGTGTCTATGAGTGTGCATGTGTGTTTGTGTGAGTGTGTGCACACGCCTGTTCAGGGTAGGTGTGTCGAGGGTAGGGGGCAGGTGATGAGATGGCCCCTGCCTATACTGGCCCTGTCAATGCCAATCTGGACAGGGAAACAACACAACCTCTACCAATGTATCTTTGAATTGTACTTTAACAATTTTAAGGCCTGCAGGAATACCTTCTCTGTATATCTTGCTAGAGGGAGAAGGAACGCAGATGGAATTTGTGGCCTAGAAATTATACTGGTGCTTCAGCCAGATTGGAAGATAGCTGCAGACTTAGAGAAAGTGGGTAAAAGTCTTCATTAGGATTCTAGTTTTGTAGCTCCTTGAGACTCACTTGGAATTTTCTAGTTGCCATTCTAAGATATTTCACTTTGTGTTCTGGGTTTCTTTCCTTGTTGCTTGGAGAGTGACTCGGATGCTAACCAGACCCTGTGTTCTGCAGTCAGTGGGGTGCAAGCCTTTACGAGTTGGTTTGAGGGAAATGCATCAAACACCTGGCACATTTCCCCAGGCCACGCGATGTCTACCAGAGCCCTGGATGCAGGCCTTTTAATGTTTGAAAATGAAGTTGTTTGTTGCTAAATCTGTTTACTTTCACCAGCATGTACTCCCTCCTCCATCCTGGATCTTTCTTCTACCCCAGAGCACTTGCGTCCAGGAAGGCTAGGAAAATGAGTGTTTGACTCACTTTTTTTTCTAGAGTAAATACCTCAAGGTAATCCCAGGACGCAGGGCCAAACTGAGAGTTGTTCATTCCTCATCAGATTCATTGCAAGAGCAAGAGCCATGTACTTCTGGGGGCTGGGTATGTGGCATGAGCCAAAACAGCAAAGTCCCTGTCCCCAAGGACCAAAAATTCACAAGCAAATATAACAGCATATCAGTGGGAGAGATACCATGTGGATGGAAATAAAACTGGATGAAGAGTTGAGCTGTTTTGGGTGGTTGCTTTTCTGTTTAGACTAGTGAGGTGGGGGGCTCCCTGATGCAGGAACAATTGGGCAGAGACCAGCAGAGCTATAGGGCAGGGGGACAGAAGGGTTCCTAGTATCTACAGGCCCTCCCCGGTGTGGGAGGCACCCTCTGGAGAGTATCTTGGCTGCCTGGCTGGGGGCTGGAAGATGCCTGGGAACTTACCGAGCCACAGAATTCTTTTATATTGATTTATTGATTTTTATTTGTATACTAGAAGGCTGGTGCATGAAATTCGTGCAAGGGGCTCGGCACTCGCAGCCATGGTGGCTGGCCTCGGCCCTCGCAGCACCAGCGTCGTCCGGAAGGTTGTTCAGCTGTCTGGTCTAATTAGCATATTATGCTTTTATTAGTATAGATTGCCAAAGCCATGTTTACAGTAAAGACTTTGGAGTGTACAACTGATGTTTTTCAAATTTTCCTACAGAAATTGTAAACCTACTGAAATATAGACATAGGTATAATTGGAAACACACACACACACACACACACACACACACATATTTAAATTGTTCATTTTTTAATAGAAAAACCAAACCCTGGAATAGCCTCTGATGAGAAAAAGCCACGGAAATTTTACTTTGGTAAAAATGTCAGTAACGGAATCCACCGCTGCCCCGTGTTTCTGGGAAAGCAGGCTGTGCTCAGTGGCTCAGCAAAGTTGTTGAAATGTGGGTGAGAGCAGAGGGGTCCTGAGACACTGGCAAGGGAAGGGGATCAGAAATCAGAATGGGCTCAGGGGCTCCACGGAGTAGGTGCTTCTCTCATGCTTTTCCACATAATGCCAAGTGCAGCGGGCTTCTTACCATCTCTCATTCTTTAACATCATTGCGGTTCCATTTTCTTATTTTGACTACCTGATCCCCCCCCCATCCTGTGTTTTCTTGTTATTTAATCCCTCTCTCTTGGCTTTCTCCCTCCCTCTTCCCCTTTCTAGAAGAGCCAGCTGTTTATTTTTCTCTTTCTAGTACTGGTAAAAGGAAACCCTAAAACCACCCGAGAAGTTTATCTAAGAAGGTTCAATTTCCTGGTGTCTTTTGTTGTTATTTTGGTTTCCTTTTTATGTCCATCTATAGCGGTCATAAAGTAGGGTTAGATGGTTTTATTTGTTTAGTTCAAACACATCCGGAATATAAAGTGGCACAAGAATGATAATAGGAGAGACCCAGGAAATGTTAATGTTATTTAAAGTGGATTTACTTCTACTTGAAGGCCGACTTCCTTGGTGATGTGCTGTGAGAGAGGGTGTCTTAATTCCTGGCTCCATGGTTTATGTGGGTTTGCATGCTAAGCGTTTAATCAGTTAGACACCCTTCTACGAAGGGCCTGCGTGGCCCAGGCATCGTAGCTGGCCTGTCACCTCCCTGGACATGCTCCTTGAAAGAGAGGATTTGGATGCATAAAAATGTAACAGGGCTGTAGAAGTCTGAGGCAACTGCATGTACAAGGATGAAAGCATTTCATCGGCAGTTTGACTTTGAAAACACTGAATAATCAAGGGGAAAGAAGGGCTTGTAGGAGGCAGCTTGCTTGTGTTTTGGAAACCTAGCGGGTCTGTGACTGATAATTTCATTTCACAGGTCTTTAGTTTTATGTTGCTTGTTAGCCATGGCTGGAAACCTCATGCAAACACATTTATTCTGTAATCGGAAGGATCAACCACTTTGTTGAATGAATGGGTACAATGCAAGATATAGGAACAGGCCTATTAACCACCAAGAAAATAATTAAATCCTATTTCTTCCCTAATCCCCATCTTAATTGTTTGTGCTTTGTGGTGTTTTTTTTTTTTTTAAAAAAATCCTTACCTGAGGATATGTTTTTATTGATTTTTAGAGAGAGAGGAAGAGAGAAACATTGATGTGAGAGAGAAATATAGAATGACTGGGGATTGAACCTACAACCTAGGTATGTGCTGTGAGCCGTAATCAAACCTGCAACCAACTGAGCCACCCAGCAAGGGCCCAATTGTTTGTACTTTATGTTACATCTACAACCGTTTTCATATAGAAGTCTGGTGTGTGTGTGTGTCATCATTTTAAAGGGTTCTATTTAAATGGAGTCAATCCTTACAAAAATTCTTGTTTGTATATATAGCGATGTCACCCCTGCGTTGGTTTCCTAAGGCTGCCGCAACAAAGTACCACAAACCTGGTGACTTAGAACTACAGGAATGTATTCTCTCTCAGTTCTGGAGGCCACAAGTCTGAAATCAAGTTGTGAGCAGAGCTGCGCTCTCTCTCTGAAGGCTCCACAGGCCCTCTCCTTGCTTCTGGTAGTTGCTGGCAGTCCTTGGCATTCCTTGGCTTACAGATAGATCATCCAAGCTCTGCTTCTGCTGTCACAGGACAGTCTCGGTCTACTCTTCTAAGGACAGCAGCCATGGATTAGCTCTCATCTAGCATGCTCTCACCCTAAGGTAGCTAAATCTTCAAAGACCCTATTTCCAAATGAGGTTCCCATGGTGAGGCCCAGGGAGACATGAAACTTTTGAGGACACTCTTCACAGTACCTCCCCGATCCCGCTAGGTCAGAAACCCTTTTGAAAGACATGACTATACCTTATCTGTTGTTATATATAACTACAGTGGCACTCGAAACACAGTAGATGATTAATAAGTGGTTGTTCTATAAAATGGTTTGACTTTGAACTCTCAAGTTATACTATAAGGAAAAAATAACCCAAGATTCAAGTAGTACATAAGAACATTTCATATATATATACAATATGCAGACATATGTATGCATGTATCTTTTTATATAGGATTTTCTAAAGAACTTAGGCAGCATGGAATATTGTTACTATTTGTTCTTTTAAGGTAGAAAGCAGCTTAAGCCTGCAGGAAATGACTAAGTGGATTATTTTTTTCTCCCACTGACTCTTTTCCTATAACAACATATTTAACATAAGGGTATGGAAAGCATGAACACATAATTAAATACTTAAAAAGTATCATTGCCCCATTCTTGATGGAATAGTTTCTTATGAAATGAAAATTGGGAACTTGGAGTTTAACCTGCTTTATTCTGAGGATTATCTTCTTTGCTGAGAGCTAACAACCTAAAGAATGGAGAGTAGCAAAATCTTCTAAGGCTAAGGGTGCAATCACGGGTGCAGAGGTGGAGGTATTTACCGAGAGGGTTCTTGGGAGGAATATCACAGAAGTATAATGGCCATTTTCATCAGATCCTATCAGGAGTACATACTATCCGGAAGAGAAGCAGAAGACGTCTTTCCACTCTGTCCTGGATTGGTCTTGACCACTTTTCTGACATCAGTCTGTTGCTGTAGAAACAAGGATGGTGACACAGATTTAGCATTATGACTTCGCAATAGAAAGTAGAACTTTTCTCTCTTTACACAGTAGGGGGACAAGATCCACAGAGAAGGGGGAAAAAAGCATCGTATTTGAGTGCAAAGCCAGCAATTTACAAGTGAAGAGAAAATGAATACCTACCGATGGGGGTTTAGGCAGTATGTTCTCACCTATCCTTCAAAGCAGGACGTCTACATTTTTGAAATATGTCTCCAAATAACACACCCGGTTTGTAAATAAAGAAAAATTCCTAGAGGATGCAATGAATGCAGATAAATATATAGACAATTAAGCTAATGTTTTGTCCAGCTTATTTATCTCATTTGTCTTCATTAGGTTAAAAATTTAATGACAACTAAATGTCTGCACAAAGGCATAGTTTGATTGGGATGTCAGATTTATTTTTCCATCACAGCTTACATTTAATAGATGATAGCTTGAAAGATCATTGTTTTGTTAAACTGAAAATTATGAGTGGCATAATAAATTTATATTTGCATAGCTTTTGTTAAAATAAACTTTCTGTTTTAGAACAGTTTTGGATTTACAGACAAATTATGAGGTAATACAGAATTCCCATGAACCTCCACACCGAGTTCCCACTATTAATAACATGTTACATTATTCTGATACTTTTGCTAAGATTAATGAGACAGTATTGATTATTGTTAACTAGGTACAAATTTATTCAGATTTTCTTAGTTTTTGTCTAAAGTTTTTTTTCTGTTCCAAGATCCTACCCAGGATTACATTTAGTTGTAATGTCTCCTGTGGCTCCTCTTGGCTGTGACAGTTTTCTCAGACTTCACTTGTTTTTGGTGACCATGGCAGCTTCGAGGAGCACTAGTTGGGGATATTATAAGATGCCCCTCAGTTGGAATTTGATATTTTCTCATAATTTGATTGGGTTTGTGGGTTCTTGGGAGGAATAGCACAGAAGTATAATGGCTATTTTCATCAGATCCTATCAGGAGTACATACTATCCATACGTGGTATCACCGTTGAGGTGAATTTTGACCCCTAGGTGAGGTAGTGTTTGTCAGATTTTTCCACGGTAGTTACTCCTTCCACCCTTTCCCACGGTGTACTCCTTGGATAGCAGTTACCATGGGCAATCACACTTAGGGGTCCTGAGGGTGGAGGATCTGCTCCTCCTTGAGGGCAGAGTATCCACCACATACATCAGTTGGAATCCTTCTGCACAGGAAAGTTGTATCTTCTATGTAGTGATTTAGTCAATCATTCATTTATGTTAGTATGGATTTATGATGATTTTATGCTTTGGATTGTAATCCCATATTACTTTACAAATTTTGCTTCTCAGATTGTCCCAGCTATGGCCATTGGAAACTATTTGATTGGTATTGTTTTTAGTAGGCCATATTGAATTTTAATAGTCCCTGACATTTCTTTTTCTCTTCATCCAATAACCAGCTAAAATAATTGTGGTGAAGAGGACAGATTATTTGGGCCATGGTTCTCCAAACGAGATCTCCGTATCCTCAGCTAAGCTGGACCACTGGGCGTGTTTGGATTCCCTTTCCTGCTCCACGGCCTGGAAACGGCCTTTGGGCAGTGAAGGGGTCACCTCACTTGCTTTCTTTTTCTTAGGATTATAATCCTATGCTGCTGTTGTCCAACATCTGAAGGCAGTCCTTTTATATGGTTTGTTCAGTTTTCTTGTTGTTTTTTTTGTTGGAGGGCGAGTCCTGTGTCGGTTAATCCTTCATGTGCTAAAGAAGTTCTCTCCAGAATTGGTTTCAGTTGGGAGGGAAGTTAATGTGTCGCTAGTGAGGGGGTCTCAGGGCTCTGTGTTGTCTCATTCCCAGGGCCATCTTTAGCTCTAGGCTCACACATTATCTAATTAATAACCCACAAAAACTACCCTTCCTCATCAGTCTTTGAAAAAGTCCAAGCATTGTCCTGGCCGGGTTGGCTCAGTGGATAGAGTGTCAGCCTGTGGACTCAAGGGTCCCAGGTTCGATTCCGGTCAAGGGCATGTACCTCGGTTGCGGGCACATTCCCAGTAGGAGATGTGCAGGAGGCAGCTGATCGATGTTTCTCTCTCATCGAAGTTTCTAACTCTCTATTCCTTTCCCTTCCTCTCTGTAAAAAATCAATAAAATATATTTAAAAAAAAGATTTTTAAAGCAGTTATCACTATGTTTTATTTGGTATTAGAATTTCAATTCATAATATGAATACTGCCCAAAGACGCAGAATGCAGCATGATAAAAAGAAGTGAGAGATAAGATGTGGGGTTCTTTAGTCACTTTGTGCTTTTACCGCATACAGGACACTGATCTATTGTAAAATATTGATTTAATATTCATTTATTTTGTTGCTGGCACTATAATCTTTTAAAATGAAACTTTTTATTAGCTTGGATTTATAATCTGTGTAACTAGAAAGCATTGCCAACTTCTTTTATGTGTTATTATTTATTTCATTATCTTTTTATTGCCGGTGACAAGCCATAGAGCGAAACTCAACTGAATAAACACAAAACACCATTAAATCGCTTTGTAACACGGGGGTGAAGGAAAGATGAAGACATTGATATTAGAGAAACACTGTGTTATATTTCCTGCATTAACCCAGCTGAATCCTACAAGTAAACTTTGGGCTCTGTTCATCTAGAGATATTTTAGCTCCACGTGATGACTTGTCTGAGGAGGTTTTTCCCGAAAGACTCATTGTCATTACTTTATCTTTTATCAAATGAATGGTGATGACAGAGCAGGTTGTTATGAGGATGTTCAGAAAAAGATGTTAATTTCTATTCTAAAGTGACATAGAGTTTATGAAAGTGTTATACAGTTTCAAGGTAATATATTTATTATTGTCTTTGTATATGAATAGGCCATGCATTTATTTTGCTCTCATCACCCCTTTGTTGGAGATGTTAAAAAGGTTCATGTCACCCTAGAGTGGAGTGGAAGAAACTTCCTTTACAATGAGAGTGGCTTTAAACTTCAGCATTTTTAGGCGTTAGGTCATAAGCACTGAGGAAGAGCTGAGGCTGGGCCTGTGGCATTAAACAGATGGATGTACCTGTACCTTATTTATGGATGTGTTTGCTGTCGATCATAGTAAAGGCTTTTATTTTTTGCCATCTAAAAGTTAGATGAGAATCCTCCATCTGTGACTGGTGGGATGTTCCAGAAGATTGTTCTTCTAATACTTATAAAGGATAGTCATGCCTCCCCATATACAACCTGTCAAATCTGTACAGCTGAAGAAGTTACAAATGGTGTGTGGATACTAGAAGTCTTTATTGCTCAAAAATATTTCACTAAAACCAGCATCCTGATGTCTTTTCTACCTGATTTTGTTATGAATAATTATAAATAAGACACCAGTGAGGTAATGTAATTGTTTATATTTTTCCTCTATGGTCGGCTAGGAATTGTTTAAACCTTTAAGCATCCATGTCGTTTGCTTCCTCATGATGAGCAGCATGTGTGCACATTTGTTGCCACACATTAGGTAAGAAGGCCAACGTGTGTGCAAGGATGGGATTCAACAATGTAGCAGGATTAATAAGCATCAATATTTATTAAAATGCATATTATTATTTTCTAACTTTAAAGGGGGAAAAGCAAAGCAAAAACAAAGTCGGTGATGAAGCAGCTCTTATGGTTGACAGTACCAGAAAGTGCAGTATCTTCTTCACTTGACAAGGAGCGACGTTGGACAGGCACAATCCTAAAATCCCAAACCCTTTCTCCACTGTCAAGACTAAAGTACCACAGGGTGTGGCCACATGCATGCTGTTAGGTATATTGTTTCCTGCAGAGCCTTAGGTTTATATTATTTTATTTATTTTAAAAAATAGTATTTTTATTGATTTCCGGGAGGAAGGGAGAGGGAGAGAGAGAGAAACATCAATGATTAGAGAGGATCATTGTTTGGCTGCTTCCTGCACGCCCCCTACTAGGGATCAAGCCTGCAACCCGGGCATGTGTCTTGACCGGAATCAAACCTGGGACCATTCAGTCTGCAGGCTGATGTTCTGTCCACTGAGCCAAACTGGCTAGAGCAAGCCTTAGATTTTAAGTTGTTTGAGGGCAAGAACTAGGTTCTTCTTCATACCCTCCACAGAATTCCCATGGTGCCTTACACTTAGTAGATTTTTAATAACATTTTTGTGAAATTGAATTGTTGACATTAGATTTAGGGAGAATTGAGAAATTATAACTACTGGGAGAGTTTGTGTTTATTTAATTATTTAACCATTCATTGCGTAATATTTTGAGGCTTATGATGTGCCAGCACATGTTTTTCTTGGGGGATACATTGGCAAACACATCTAGATATAGGCCCTCATCCTCATGGACTGGGGTGATGAGAGCATAATGAAAAAATAATATTAAAAATACTACTAACCAGATGGTTGTATAAATTAATATATTAATCAATGCACAAGAAACATTAAAAAATAATTATTTCCTAACTTAACTGACATATATCCTAAGACAGGTTACCAAGTGTTGTAAGTTGCAAAGTCATTTACATTTATCAAATCATTCCAACATTTTCAAAATCATTGGTTGATTATTCAATAGTGTCAGTGTGATATTTTGTTTGAGGAAGTTGTCAATAGCTCTGATGCCTTTTTCTCAATCACGGCAGTGAATCACATGGAACTTTTCCAATGACCTCCTCATTATGCTTCCTCTATTCAGCACTTCTGTGTAGTCGGAGGGCAGCTGGCTCAGGACAGGATACACACCTGGATGTCAGTGATTCCGTAACGGCCTGGACCAGGGAGACTCTGGGTTGGTGCTCTGTCACCAATTCCTTCCCCCGTGCTGCCCGGCCTGCCATCCACACCTCTCCCCCCATTTGTGTTGTACTGGTTTGAGGCAGTGACAGCCATTGCTCTTGACTACTGCCATGGCCACCCCTGAGTGCAGGAGGCAGATTTGTAAGTGGACATAGGAGACACATATTCGCCAACACTGCCTCTTGTCCCATTCCCAGCCTCTACTGCCACTGCTCCATGGCAATATTCTTAGTAACTCCTGATAAGGCAGTAAGTGTAGACATCAACAGTTGGATTAGTATTTTAACAACCAGTGCAGGAAAATGTCAGCATTGTATATTGGCTCCTATGTAATGTCTTCAATTTTTAAATTGTTGGAAAAGAGCCCTCTTCTATCTAGACATGTAAAATTGGGAAGAAATAATGTTAAACTAATGTATTTGGGCCAGGAGGATTGGCGGTCGGATATATGTAAAGGATATACAGTACATGATAACTACAAGGTTTGGTCTTGGAAAACTTTCATAGTGACCTTGGGATCACAATGTTAATAACAGCCTTATATATGAATATATCTATAGTATGAGTGTAAAGCTCACAAACTAGTCAACTATAAATCGAGATGACAGTAAAAGTGTTTGGGAGCCCTAGCCGGTTTGACTCAGTGGATAGAGTGTAGGCCTGTGAACCAAAGGGCCCGGGTTCGATTCTGGTCAGGGCACGTACCTCAGATGCAGGCTCCTCCCTGCCCCAGCCCTGCTTGGGGTTCTTGCAGGAGGCAACCAATCGATATGTTTCTCTCACATCAATATTTCTCTCTGTTTTCCCCTCTCTCTCTCACTCTCTCTAAAAATCAATAGAAAAATATCCTCAAGTGAGGATTAAAAAAATTATGTGGCAATTTCTGTTGGTGTTCTGATCATGAGTTAGTAGGATAAACATAAAGAATGATAGGGGTTTATGTTTGCATTCTCAAAGGCTAGTTCCAAAAGATCTTCACATTCTAGGTCATCTGGTATTACTAGCCTCTAAAGTACTGTATTTATAGCCTAATTAATTACTTATGCATGTGGATTAATTACTTATCCATTTAAAGTAGAGTAGTCTTGTTGCACTGAAAAAAGTGGGATTAGGTTCTGTTTTTAATTAAAGGTTGCATATTGTTTTCCTCCTGACTGTGTGATTCTGTGAGTCTTAAGACAGGTCTATTAAAAATCCCCTGAGAGATTCCTTTTCTTATATATCTTTATCAGACTTTCAATTTTAGAAGTTTTGCAAATTCTCTGTATTTTTGCTTTCTGTTTAAACGCCTTCAAGCAAGAGTCCTAGAAAGTTTCCTGAAATTCTATTTGGCAGTTCTTTTCAGCATTTGTTATTTGGGAAAACAGAAGGAAAAAGAAAAGAAAAACTATTGTTCTCCTGAAGGAAGAATCTAGTTGATAGGTTGGTGGATTGTTTTTCTGGTGTGTGTGTGTGTGTGTGTGTTCTCATAAAGGTGAGTTTCAGGCCTTTGCTGGGTAAATTGCAAGGCCCCAGTAAGGTCTTTGATTTTAGGTGGTAATGAGAGATAATGGAACTTGGTAACTCAAGTATTTATAACGAAGTTGAAAAATCAAAATACCATCTCTAGTTCCTATGGAATCCAAACACAGTCAAATAAATTTTGGATAACATGTAAGATAAATCTTGGTTTTCACATAAATTATAGTATAAATGTTGCCATATTTAGATACAATGTTTCAAAGTGCTTAAACTTTAAAGCAGGCCAAGATATAGTCTTTTTTTTAATTGAAGAATGGCATTAGAAACCAGGATATGGGTGCTAGGTATTTAGGCCAGCCCTCTTTGTTAACATGTCAAAGAAATATGTGTGTATACTAACCCATGTACACACACACACACACACACTCACACACATTTCTATACGTAAGCATGTTTACCTATACTAAAATAAACATGATTTCTTGTGGATGACTCTAATTCGGATCCATTGCCCTATGAATCATTCTGGCCTCCTCCTCTGGCTTATCTGTAAAAGCCCACTCCAATAGGGAGAAACCTGGCTCCCACCATCTGCCACCCATTCACTTAATTGTTCAGTTCCCCATGCATATATACTGTGTCAGTCAGGACTGTTAACTTGTGCCCATAGGAGAAATAACTATCAGCTAGTGTACAGTGCACTTCCTTTTCCTTTAGTCTTCCAGACTGCACTCATTTCCAGAGTCACTTAGGTCAGCATCTTTGCCCCTAACCACATTCAGTGAATGTTTCATACACTTAAAATACATCTAGTTTCTCTTATCACAGTCCATATTGCTGTGTTGGATCTCCTGGTCTCCAAAATGATTTATTAAAAATTTTGTGTACATTAAGGTTCACTCTTTGTGTTATATCGATTTGGAAAAATATATAATATCATAAATCTGCTCTTATACTATTGTACAGAATAATTCAATCACCCTAACAATCTTATGTGCTTTACCTATTTATCTTACTCTGCCCCCTTCCAAATCCCTGACAACCACTGATGTTAAAAAGTATCTCTAGTTTTGCCTTTTCCAGAATATCACATAATTGGAATCAATCAGTATGTGGCCTTTTCAGGCTGGCTTCTTTCAGTCAGTGATGTGCACTTACGGTGTTTCTAGCAGTTTATGCTCTGGCGGCAGTGTTTGCTCCAGGTGAGCTGTCCTTGGCTGTGATTCTCTGTATTTTCCTGTCCTTACAGATTTTGGGTTGGCGGTTTGCCCTGCAACCTCACTTCTCTCATTGGTCTAAGAATAGTTGTTGATGTTTAGTTTTTAAAGCTTTTTTTCTTGCTATAAGCATGGGAATCATGACTTCTAAGCTCTTTAGATACAGGAGCTAAAACCATAGTTTCTGGCATTTTTCTTAGCCTTACAATCTTGAAATCTTTTTTACTAGAAAGCAGTTTCTCTTTTATTCTTTATAGTCCAATGATGAACCTTTACCATCCCTCAACCATCCTGCCATTCCTCTCACCTCATTCGACAGTGAATAGTTGCCACCCAGGCCCCCGTGCCTTCAGGTGCTGAGTCCGCCGCAGTCACTGGTGGCACAGTGGTAGGGAGGATTGGGAGAAGGCCCGGAACATGCTTCCTGGAGCGTTCTCACACTTTCTGTTCTCTCTAATGCATACGTCCTATCACTTTAACGTTTTAAAGAGTGTACAGAGGTTTCTAAAAGTATGTTTATCATAATCCTAATGTAGCAAAATGTGTTTAAAAAATTAATCTTCCACAATGGATGCCTAAAAATGAAACTGAGGATTGAAAACTGAGAAGAGGGAAAAGGAAGCCAGGTCATTAAAAACAGTCTACGCATGGCACTTCGTCTTCCCCCTAACACAAATATTACTGATATGGAAGATATCCAATTTGATTTAAAATAACATTGCTTTATAAAAGGTTAACAAGACAAAAAGAATACGTCATTCCAGCTGACACGGACTGACTAACAAGCAAAGTATGGCCTTTCTTTAGTAATTCCTTTAAGGGGAATTGTTAAGTTCTTATTGTTGATGCTCATTTTCATGAGGTTTTCTTTTATGGTTACATTTGTTATGTTTAAGATTGTAATGCCAATGGTCCACACCTTAAATGAGGACTCACATCCTAATTTATAAAGATTCATTCTCATTGATTCTATAGACTCTTTCTCCCTTGCAAAATCTTCCATCCAATCTGTTTTTTTCTCTTTGTTTTGCTTTGTCCTTCTCAAATTTTATTAAATTCTAAATGGGAACTGCTTATCTAATCTAACCGCAAACACCCACTTCATATTTGCATCTTATCTATGCCAATGGCTGGTCTGGGTGTTTCTGGTGGCATGAAAATCACTTTCTTATAAGATGGCCCATTCCACATTGAACAACACTGGCTGTAAGGAGGTTTCTTCACATAATGACTGCAGGGTGTTGCCTCCTGTTCCTATCTACACAGAGTGGGGTGTCTGTTCATAGCAGGACAACCAGTGGGGAGGAGGCCAGCCCTACTTGTGAGAATAGGATCAACAGTAGGAAGGTGACTCATCAGCAGAGGGGAACTCCTGAGGGACACAGTGCAAGTTGTTTGTTTGTTTTTTTAAAAAAAATATATATTTACATTGATTAGAGAGAGAGAGAGAGAGAGAGAGAGAGAGAGGAAGAGGGATAGAGAGAAACACCGATTGATTGTCTCCCTCATGCATCCTGACCAGGGATCAAACCCTCAGCGTGGGTATGTGCCCTGACCGGGAGTTGAACCAGTGATCTTTTGGTGCATGAGATGATGCTCAACCAATTGAGCCACACTGGCCATGATGCAAGTTGTTTCTTTTTTAATTGGAGGGAGAAGTGCCCACCTACTCATGCCTATAGGATAAATCTCTAAATGAGCAACCTCACCACACTCCTGCTCTCCTAGCCACCCCTCTTACACCAACGCCCAGTCCCACCACTGCCAAGTTTAAGAGTGCCTCACAGGCACATAAAGAACCACAGCCATGCTACTGTGAATTTTTTAAAACACTTTTTAGCTCACAAATGCAGTGAGTATTATGAGATTGATTTCTCTGAAGCCTCTATGGTCTTGAGATAAATGAACTCATAGGCACTCTCTATATTCTCATTAATTTTATATTCGCAACCCCAAAAAAGAAACCATCGCACAGCTTCTGACACCTTTATGAGAAGTACGCTAAGATCAGATTCAGTCTAGACAGAATCGAATTTTGGTTTAAACTGAAAATTGTTTTTCTAGAGTGTATTAATGCCTTAATTCTTAGTGCCAAATGTATCTGTCCTCAGCATGTATCAGGTCAAATGTAACTTTGCTTTTCTGTCCTATCTCCATCACATTTTGTGTTTTGAATATATCCTATTGATTCTCACCTGCACAGTTATTTGACCCTACCTCTGTCTCTCAATCCCTCTGATATTCAACCTTGGTTGAAACTGTGATTACCACTCTTCTGGAATTTTGTTGAAGGTCAGAGAGGAGAAAGCCTGCTGGATTTCATCATATGTGAAGATGCAAATACTTAGCTTTGTGGAATTGACATTAATAAGCTGTGAAAATAATGTTCACTTTAAAGAAAAGATGTAGTTCTCTCTGAATTGGACCGGAACTTACTTAAGCTGTCATTGAGTTGGCAGAAGTTGCCCTGCTCTTTCTTTCTCTGCTGTTGATGTGAAAGTAATGAGGTTTACTTCATAAATAGGATCTCATTTCTCTAAGGAGCACTGCGAGCTGTGGACACTTGCTGCAGGCTTTGCTTCCAGCTCAACTCCCCGGGGTCTAATTTTTTTGTTTTACTCCCTTTCGTGCTGTCTGCCCTTGGGACCCGGCATCAACACATGGTTTTCATGGTGTTCTAACTTTCTTTTTATCCTTTCTAATTGCCTTCTTCTTGCCTTTCTTGTTCATTTTTACCTCAGTATAGTCAAAGTCTACTTTTCCATCCTTTGAAAGTCAAATATAGCCTCCTGATCTCTTGGATGGAACATGGGCCAACCCCTCATGGTTTCTGCCATGACTTTTAATCTAGGAACATGAAACACAGGAAAAGAGGGAGGGATGACACACTCATGTTGACCTCAGTGTGCCCTATTGGTACAAAATAATAGTAATAATAATAATAATAATAATAATAATAATAATAATGGCTGGGAAACAAATTTATAAGAATAGAAAGAAAAAATTCCACTAGCATAATAAACATATATTACTAAGGCATCACTTTCTTTCTTTTTTTTTTTTTAATCTTTGCTCTGTACTATTGATGGTTTTAGATGCTATAGATTCAGGAAGACCCCCAGATAAGGTGGAGTTCGTATTCCAAATGTTTGTTTATAAATAACATATAATTAAAACACTGTTACCAAGGTTTAGGGTGCCAGGTTAGCCCACAAAATGCCATCCAACACATTATAATAAATCTAAGTTATCATTTTAATAATTTCAATACTTATAACTGACATTTATAAAACTGTCTCAGAAAAAAAAAAATTCTGAATTTAATCTTAAGATGCCAGGGACATTTGGCTGTGATTTTGTTAGTGACCAAGTTGGAAATGGCTCTTGCAGTGGTCACCTAGAAATTAGGAGCATATTAACTGTACTAAGTTTATTGGAAGTTACCTATCCTGTTTACGTAAAATAAGTTGGCAATTCAGCTTACTGCTCCAAGCCTGCATTGGTTCTTGTACTCTTGGGAGTGGGCAAGTGTGAATGAATGCTCTGAATTTAGACCATCAGCCATCTTTTTGTATGCATGAACAGGTCTCTCACCCAATATTAAAAGTCATATATTGCCTGAAGAAACATTTTCATGATGGAGAGGTTAGGGAGTAGCAATTTGTAAAAATCTATAGATGCATAAAAAATGATACAGAGAACAAGCATAACCCTGTCCACCCCTAGAAGGCAAACTGTATGGAGATCTTTCCTAAAATAGTAAATCCCAACCAAGTAATGGTAGTGAGTTGTATACTTGCCTTCTCAGAATCACCAGAGTCTTTTTCTGTCTATCTACCTGCTTGAATTCTTATAGCTCTTCCTTCTGACTCCAACACTGACCCAGCTGAGACCCTCCACTGTGATATCTCGGATCCCAGGCAGAGTGCGCCGTATTGCTCATGAATACCAGATGGGAGTACGCTCTCCTAAATACTGGATTAGAAGGTTAGGGTAATAAAATGACAAACATCTATTTTTGCAAATGTTGAGATGTTTTCAAATTTGTGCTGTAAATCTTTATGAAACTTACCAATTTTAAAAAAATAAGCAGGAAGAAAGATCTGAAAACAAGTAACAGCTCTTAAAAGAAATCATCATCTTTTGGTTTTACCTGTGCCAGTGTGTCTTAGGACAACTGAAGTTACTATGTTATCTGTGTTTGGAGAAATAAAAGGATAAGGAAGGATATGTGTGTTTGAGGCTGTAGGTTTAATAATAAGCAGACCCAAAGGAAGATTTAAAAAGCGAGTATTTATTGAGTACCTAAACTAGACCAGGAACTTCCACATACACACATTTCACACTATTACTGACTGCCAGTTATTGCATGCCATTTTCTACAGACGAGTACACTGAGGCTCAGTTTGAATAATTCGCTGAAGGCGTATTGAATACAGTAGTTGCAGTTGCACAGTGCCCTGTTCTCAGATAGGCCCAATGCTTTGTTTAATGCTCTGCTGTCATCATCCTGTAATTCTTTAAAAATTTTGAAAGGGGCCTCACCCTTTTATTTTGTACTAAGTCTTAAGAATGACATAGCTAGTCTTTCTCATAGGTTATGCCAACATCTTCCATGGAGGTCCCTAAAGACGTACACTGAAACCTCCTAAGCCTAGTGAGACAGACTAAGAGAAGGAGTGGTAGGTAGCTCCAGGGGCGTGGTTGGCAAGAACTTTGCATTCTGCAATCAGGGTATTGGGCCTGGGGGACAATATTTAGTGCCTCTCTCAGAAGAAGTATCATTGCCTCATATGATAGTATAAGTCAGTGGTTCTCAACCTTCTGGCCCTTTAAGTACAGTTCCTCATGTTGTGACCCAACCATAAAATTATTTTCGTTTCTACTTCATAACTGTAATGTTGCTACTGTTATGAATCATAATGTACATATCTGATATGCAGGATGGTCTTGGGCGACCCCTGTGAAAGGGTCGTTCGACCCCCAAAGGGGTCGCGACCCACAGGTTGAGAACCACTGGTATAAGTGGTTTCTGGGTACCAATGTAGCTTGATGCTTTATATGAATTTTCTGTTGCTGTGTAACACATTACTACAGACTTAGTGGCTTAAGTCAACACATACAGTATTGTTATCCCATAGTTTCTGTGGGTCACAAGTCTGGGCAGCCTTGGTTGGGTCTTCTGCCCAGTGTCACCAAGGTGTAATCAGTGTTGGCGGGCTGCATTCCTATCTGGACCTCAGGTTCTCTTCCAAGCTCATGTGGTTGTTGGAAGAATTCAGTTCCTTGGGATTGTAGAACTGAGGCCCTAGGGGCTAGACTAGAGCAGGCTTCTTAGAAGCCACCCACAGTTTCTTGACATGTGGCTCTTTTCCATAGATAGTTCACACATGACTTCTTCTTCAAGGCAAGTGGGGAGTCTGTCTGTCTGTCCTCTCTCTCCAGTCTGCTACAATGTAATCAATGTAATACTGAGAGTGACATTCTATTACCTTTGCCATATTCTATTGATTAGAAGCAAGTTACAAGGGGAGCAGCTTACACAAAGACCTTAACACTAGGAGGTGAGGATCACTTGGTGTCACCCAAGAGCAACGGTTCTCAACCTATGGGTCGTGACCCCTTTGGCAGTCAAACGACCCTTTCACAGGGGTCGCCTAAGACCATCTTGCATATCAGATATGTACATTACGATTCATAACAGTAGCAACATTACAGTTATGAAGTAGCAACGAAAATAATTTTATGGTTGGGTCACAACATGAGGAACTGTATTTAAAGGGCCAGAAGGTTGAGAACCACTGCCCTAGAGTCTTCCCATCACATAAAAGTCCACTCTGCCTAGGTGGGCATCTTTCTTCACACAGATTACTAGACCACTGAACTTTGGAGGTACATCCATGAGATATAAGGAAGGCAATATAGATATTCACTCCTATCTATACTTCTATCTTGTACATTTTTTTGCATTGCCTTTTGATACTTAAGGAATAAGTCAGATTAAAAATAGCCTTTAACTGAGTTCTGATCATTATTCATGATCATCCTTAAACCCAGGCCAGAATCAATGTGTCTGCCCTCAGCTCATTATTAACTGGCAGGTCTGTTTTTTTTTAATTTTTTTATTAAATCTTTATTGTTCAGATTATTACATTTGTTCCTCTTCCCCCCCCATAACTCCCCTCCTCTCAGTTCCCACCCCACCCTCTGCCCTCACTCCCCACCCACTGTCCTCATCCATAGGTGCACGATTTTTGTCCAGTCTCTTCTCGCATCCCCCACACCCCTTTCC
>NW_006292604.1:3974281-3976322 GCF_000327345.1 Myotis davidii | reverse complement strand
TCAGTTCTGTCCCTAGGTGGTCTGCCTCACCGAGTCCCAGCAACCACTGCAAACCTCGGAGAGAAAGCTGCCTTCGAGTTCCGACCGAAGCCAGACAGTCCCGTTTCTCCCGCTTGAGTCTGGGTCCTTAGGGACTCGCCCGGTTCTGGAGCTCAGAGTCTGAAGCTCCCTCCCGATTGAAAACAACAACCGCGCCCTCCGCCGCCAGCCCGCTCTGCGCGCACTCCACACCTGAGAATTTCACTTCAGCACTGCGCCTCCTCTGAGTCTGGGTATGATATTCTTTTTCCTCCTAGTTGTAGAATTTCCACTCAGCCAGCGTTCCTGTGGTTCTGGATGATGCCCGTTCCGTCTTTTAGGTGTAATTTAAATTGGTTGTTCGAGGCAGCAATCTCCGGTGTTAACCTATGTCGCCATCTTGGATCTCCCCGGCAGGTCTGGTTTTGTGTGGGTCTGAATTTCCTACTCTTCATTGGCATATAGTCACGCCTTCTGGCTATGAAATTTATATGTTTTGGAGGGTTCATTTTGAATAAGAAAATAGAAAATAATTTACAAAATTAGATACACATTGCATATTTAGATTGAGAGGTCACAACAAATTATTCAAACCTTGGAGATCCAGGTCTTTTTGTCTTTTTCTGAAGTCTCTAAGTATTTTGCCAGAAATGCTTTCTAATTGCAGCCTGGTTTCCTCCCATTCACCTACGGTATCCTATAACTCCTGGCAACTTCCAATATCCAAGGGAGGCAGAGCAAGTGACGGTCCCTGGAGCTTCATTAGCTTCCCTGGAAATGTGCCTCCGCTTCTCACTATATTCTCACTGGTCAACAAGTGGTTCATGGACAAACAGCATCACCTCTTGGAGCATGTTAAAATGCAGAATCTCAGGCCCCATCCACACCTTCTGAAAATTATCCTGCGTTTTAGCAAGATCCTGGGTAATTTATATGCACATTAGTGTTTGAGAAGCACCACAATATACCACATACTGAGCAGCATTGCTTCCCCTGTGGGCTACTCCTAATCTGTTTTTTCTTGGCCAGGGCAAGTGGGTAATAGACGTTAGCCCACACCTGTAGCAGTCTTGACAGGAAATAGTAAGAGCATGTCAAACTGCTCTAAATTAATATAAGTCTCCAGGGTCAGACAAATTACATCCATGGGGTGCAGAAAAAAAATTATAGCTGTGATTTGAGAAGCTCTGTTAGTAATCTCTGAGGAATCACGGGAACCAGAGAGACACCTTTCTTTTCAAAAAAACAAAAAGATAAATTCTGAAAATTACCAGCTAGTGAGTCTGATAGCAATTTCCTCTATGAGATTCTGAAAGGAATTATTAAACAGGTAACTTGTCAGCTCTTAGAAATAAAATGGTGACCACCAGAAATCATGCCTACTTAATTTCATTTGTTTTTCTTATAATTTATTTCTAAGATGGGGAAAGCCTGGGCAAAACTTTATGTATGATGGTTTTGATTTTAGGTAGGTATTTGCAGGACTCCTAATGATATTCTTATAGACATATGCAGAAATGTGGTAGTGATAAGAGCACAGTCAAGTGAATCTGTGGTTGTTGTTTTTTTTTAATAAATCTTTATTGTTCACATTATTACAATTGTTCCTGTTCCCTGCCCCATAGTTCCCCTCCACCCAGTTCCCACCCCAACTCTCTGCCATGACCTCTCCAGACTGTCCTCATCCATAGGTGTACGATTTTTGTCCAGTCTCTTCCCACACCACCTCCTCCCCAAGAATTGTCAGTCCACTCCCTTTCTATGCCCCTGATTCTATTATATTTACCAGTTTACTCTGTTCATCAGATTATTTATTCACTTGATTTTTAGATTCACTTGTTGATAGATATGTAATTGTTCATAATTTTTATCTTTACCTTTTTCCTCTTCTTTCTCTTCCTAAAGAATACCTTTCAGCATTTCATGCATAGTTTCTGTTGAGAAATCAGCTGACAGTCATATGGGTATTCCCTTGTAGGTAACTATTTTTCTCTTGCTGCTTTGAAGAATCTCTCTTTGTCTT
>NW_006292604.1:3971542-3973655 GCF_000327345.1 Myotis davidii | reverse complement strand
GCTTGCTTCAGTGGGGCTTTGGTGCTCACTGAGTCTGCCCCCTGAGTGTGTCCCTTATGGATCTGAGGAGTTGTAATCTGGATGGTACCACTCTGACCACTGGGTACACTGGCTCTTGGATCTCTGAGAAGGTGCTAATTTAGCCTCTTCCTGAGGCTACCCAGGAGGAGCTACGAAGAGATCTGCAGATTCCTCTTCCTTTTTTGGGGTTTGGAGGTGCCCAGCTGTGAAGCAATACAAGCTGCTGTTGGGCCTTGAGACTTCTTTTGGATGTTCTGTGTCTCTCTGACCCAGCTGCAGTTTTTTAGGTAATTTTAGATCTCAAAGGGCCAGGCCTTTCATATGCAAAAGCCTCTGCTCACAGCTTCGGTGGGGCGGGTTCCAGGGAATCAACTGGGCGGAGCAAACAGCTATGGCTGATCCTCAGCCCTGCCCTAAGGGGCCCAGGGTCTCAATGTCCCAGTACTTGCTGCAAGCACCTTTGAGAGAGAGCTGCCCTCGAGTTCCACCCACTGCCAGACAGTCCAGTTTCTCCCTGTATGAGTCTGGGGACTCGCCCAGAACTGGAGTTCAGAGCCGTTGGGAGCTTGAGACTCTCCTGATTGAAAAAGACACCTGTGTCCTCTGTTGCTGGCATCCTCCGTTGCCAGCCCTTTCTGCGCGCTCCTCTGTACCTCAGCACTTCACTTCCGCACCTCCTCAGTCTCAGTGTGCTTTTCTCTTTCCTTCTAGTTATAGAATTTCGACTCAGCCAGCCTTCCTGTGGTTCTGGATGATGTCTGTTTTGTCTTGTAGTTGTATTTTTCAAGTGGTTGTATGAGGCAGCAATTTCAGGTGTTTACCTATGCTGCCATCTTGGTTTCTCTGAATCTGTGGTTGGTTAAATGTTTATCTCTTCTGAGTTGAATCACCATTAGTAAGAGGAAAGGAGTTGATAGTGGGTCCCTATATCAATCAGGATTCAGTCATAAAGTCGAACCCCTGGGATTGATATGAAATAAGGCATTATTTACAGAACTTGGACCTTATGTCACTGTGGTAACTGGTTAACGTGTTTCTGTAGTGCCTTTGCTTTTGCTGGGCCTGAAGTCAGCACCACAGAACATCAAGAAGAAAAGGTGGATGTGGAGGGGGACAGCAAGGACAGGCTGGACCATGCAAGGAGGATAGTCTGGATCCTGCATCAGCCTCCAAGTTTCCAGTTCCACTGATGCAGTTATCTGGCAGGAGAAGCTGAGGCGGAAGTTGGCCTGGGAGTTGGAGAAGTGGAAAGCGTGTGGCCCTGCAGCTGCTGCATGCAGCGAGGTCAGCCAGAGGTTCACAGCTGACCTATCTGTAATCGCTGCAGAAGCGCATGGCCAACACCAACCTTCCAAACTTAAATATGGCCACTGCTTCACTTTTGCCTTCCAGTCTCATCTAAATTTCTCTTGTGACCAGTCTTAGCTCAGAACCATGAACACACCTACCTCTTAGTTCTTGGTTTCCCATGCCATTATTAAATAGAAAAACAAAACAAAAACAGAGCATCTAGGAGAAATGGGTGATTTTATAGATGGGGCAGAAAATATATACGGTGAGCCCAGAGAATCTTGTAGTGACTGAAAGTAAGGAAGTATTTGAACAAACACATAAATAAACTAAATCAAACAAACAAAACCTCTTAATGATGGAGGTATTTTAAAGAAATACAAGAGCCAACTGAAGTAGCTTCCAGTAGCTAAAGCTTAAACAATTTCAGCAACAAAATAAATAAACAGTACTGGATTATAACCCAAAGTATAAAATAAATCCAAGGGTCCATACAGATAATACATAAATTACCTAAAAATAAGTAAGTGGGGGACAAACATCCTGTACAAAATGAATTCTAAATAATCTGTGTTGATACTCCACACTCAAGGAAATGGAACTTAACTAATCATTCTCTAAATATGGGCTCTGCATTTTTCCCAAGGATATAGTATAGAAAGGAGAGTGAGGGTCAGTAACTTTACAGTGGAGAAACTGACAAACCTCACCAGGTGATCAAGGTCAGCATTAACAGTGATGTCATGTTCCCATTACGCACTTTGAATATGAAAATCTCTCTTTACCTCTGTGGTCTCTTTCC
>NW_006292604.1:3954995-3971506 GCF_000327345.1 Myotis davidii | reverse complement strand
GCCCATAACCACAGTGTAATCATGAGAGGAACATCAGAGAATTTGGACTTAAGGACATTTTACAAAGTACTTGACCAATATTCCTCAAAAGTATCTAGGTAATTAAAAACTAGGAATATCTGATAAACTGTCAGAGTCAAGAGGAACATAATGTAATATTATATCTAGACAGGCTCTTAGGTAAAAATTAAGAAAATCTGAATAAAGTATGGAATTTAGTTTTATATTATATATAATGAATCAATATACATAGTAATATATACAGTATATAGTGTATCAATATAAGTTCATTGTGACAAATATTCTGTATTTTTTAAAGAAATTTTTATTATATTTTTATTGATTTGAGAGAGGAAAGGGGAGGGAGAGAGAGATAGAAACATCAATGATGAGAGAGGATCATTGACTGGCTGCCTCCTGCATGCCCCCTACTGGGGATTAAGCCTGCAACCCAGGCATGTGCCCTAACTGGGAATTGAACAGTGACCTCCTGGTTCATAGGTCCATGCTCAACCAACCACTAGGCCAGGGGTCCTCAAACTACGGCCGCGGGCCTCATGCGGCCTGCCAAAAACATTTATCCGGCCCGCCGGGTGTTTTTGTCGCCACTGTGTGCATAGGAATTTGTTCATATTTTTTTTTTAAACTATAGTCCGGCCCTCCAACGGTCCCCTGTTTAAAAAGTTGGAGGACCCCCCCCTTTGGGGTCAAACAACCCTTTCACAGGGCTTGCCTAAAACCAGGGGTCCTCAAACTACGGCCCACGGGCCACATGCAAATACAAATATTGTATTTGTTCTCGTTATGTTTTTTTTACTTCAAAATGAGATATGTGCAGTGTGCATAGGAATTTGTTCATAGTTTTTTTTTTAAATTATAGTCCGGCCCTCCAACGGTCTGAGGGACAGTTTAAACTGGCCCCCTGTTTAAAAAGTTTGAGGACCCCTGCACTGGGCAAATGTCCCATATTAATGTAAGATATTAGTAGTAGGGGAAATTGGGTATGCATGCAATATGGAAATTCTCTCCCCTATCTTTGCAGTTTTTTTGCAAGTGTAAAATACTTAAGATAAAGAGTTTATTTTATCAAAGACAAATAGAAAGTGCAGAAGACAAAATCAATGAGTGACTTTGGCAACAAGGTTATAAATGAAATGGTTAAAAAATAGAGAATATTTATGAGGGACTTATAATTGAATAGATGCTTATGAAGAGGTTGTAACTGGAGTACTTATAATTGCTGCCTTCAGTAGTTCAAAGGCAGCATGCTCAGTGTAGTTGCCAGTGGCTGAACAAGTACAAATCGATCAAGTTACATTGCAGCAGGTTTTAACTCAGATTGAAAGGAGAATTTCGTGATCATTAGAGCTCTCCACAATATGACTAATCGGCTTTTGGAGGGATAAGAGCACTTCTTCTTACCGATCTGCAAGCAGAGGCTAAGAGAATGTCATGGTGAAGAGCAGTTGGGTGAGGATGAGCCCCAAGGTGTCTCCATGTCACATGCAGTGATGACGGCTCTTACCCAACTCCACTGCATTGCATTGGTTCAGGTGGCTGCAGGCAGGTTTTGGAAACTGTTTTCTTATGACGTCCAGATGGCAAGTTTTTCTCTGATCATCTTGGAATTATACACTCCAGATAGGAAGAAAGAAGTAATTAGAGAGCACTGTGAGGAATGGGTTTAAGAAAAGCCTCTGAGGTAATATTTTTGCTCATGCACTCTTCTTTTTCTCGTAAAAAACAAACAAACACTAAAGAAATTTAAAGAAAACAACATGAAGACATGAAACAAAACCCCACAGAGGTTTTCTACTGGATATTTCTACTGTCATCGCAGTTTAAATATTGTCTGGTATAATGATGCTTGAGGCCAACTCCGGTGATTAGGATGAACTTTTGGAGGGCAGGCATCCATGACTGCATCCATCGGACCAGATGTCCCTTACCCTCGGGAGATCCAGATCTATTTTGCTTTCTGGGGAAACAGCACAGCAGAAAGTTTGGTCACTGCCCTTCTGCTACCACTGGGAAAGAATAGTTTCTTGCTCACGTGTTTTTATGCTCATGTATTTTCTCTTCACGCATCTTTACTTTGCGAGGCTCTAAAAGTTATGGAACTTCAGGAATACAGAAATGAATACAAAATGGAGGTATATACTATCACGTCTGCACTCTAGCAAGTGTGTATATACATCAAAGCTCAGGCAAATTTCAGCTCTTACAGTAAAAAGGACTTTAGTATCAAAATAGTTTAGTCAGTAGATCTCAGATCAAGAAATATCTTAGTATATCTAATATAGCAAGAATAATAGTGCATATGTACATTTGTATGTAGCTCATATGATTTTTAATAATATGTATTTTGTATTCAGTTAGAGAGTTCTGTCATTGGGAAAAGTAGGCATATAAGTACATGATAAGTAGGTAATCTGTCATTTGAAGGTTCTGTATTTCTCAGCAATGGTTTGCATGCAATAGTAAGTGTAAGTAAGGTCATTTTTTAGTTGAAGGCCCTGACCTTTGGATTTAATGTCTACTGTCATAGCACATGAGTGTTCTAATTTCTTTGCTGATGTTAATTATAGTCCAATTAATGTTATGGTGTGTGACAATTGGAGCAAGAGATAGCACAGACCTTTTTTTTTTTTTTATTGAGAATTCGCAGGCATCACAGCCTAGCCTCAGTGGCCCATCTCTTTCTTGTCTCTAGTCTGGGAGGAGGCCCTTCATTGTGAGTCTCCTGCATCAGTTTCTAAGCGTCCATTTCCTGGATTCAGACCCTAAGAGCAATTATACTGCTGAAGTAGATCTTAACAGCATCAGCTTTCACAGTATCAATTTTCTCCCATACTTCCTCCACCTCCTGTCTGACCTCCTTGGATAGCCACTTCCATTATTTGTGTACAGGCAGGCCTTCATATGTAGGCTTTGTGCTCCTTTCCTGCTGGGCACTGTGTTGTGTTGATTAGTTCATTCCTTCCTGCTCCAGGATGGTGTTTTGTATTCACTTTTGCGCCTCCCTGTTGTTGCCCACACTGGACCTTCAACCCTTTCCCTCTTCATCCACCTGCGAATATCAACACATTATTAAAGGGTCACCTGAAATGTCACAGCCTCTGAGAAACAGATTGTTCAGTTGGAATTAATTACATCTTTCACCGTATTCCCATTCCATTTTGCTTTGGTCTGTTTTATAGCTACTTCCTTCTGCTGTGTATTTTACTTATTTATGTCTCACGCCCACCCCAGACACATACACATGCACACACGCTGTCCTAAGCTCCTTAAAGGCAGCCATCCTATTGATCCCAGCGCAAGGAACAGTATCTGCTTTACACATTGAAGATGCCTCATAAACGTGAGTTGAATGATACATCTCAGCACGTTAACATAGTTTCAGACGATTTATTATGTGATGGCTCACAAATTTCTATTCCTAGCCTGAACCTCCCCTTTATCTCTCTTTAATCATAGACCCAATTATCTGCTTCTCTCCAGTTGAATTTCTAAGTAGAATATCAAACTCAACATGGCCGGAAAACTCATTTTTTCCTTCTCACTAAGCCTTCTTCATCTCAGTAAAAGCGAGTACCACTTGCAGTGCTGCTCAGGCCACACTTAAAAATAAACCTTGGTTTCCCTTTTCTTTACATTCCACATAAAATTTATTAATAGACTAGAGGCCTCGTGCATGAAGTTTGTGCACTCGGGGTGGGGGTCCCTTATCCCGGCCTGCGCCCTCTCACAGTCCAGGAGCCATCAGTCGGACATCCTTAGCGCTGCTGCGGAGGCTACTGTGGTGGCCAGCCGTGAGCCTGGCTTCTGGCTGAGCGGCGTTCCCCCTGTGGGAATGCACTGACCACGAAGGGGCAGCTCCTGTGTAGAGCATCTGCCCCCTGGTGGTCAGTGTGCATCATGGTGACTTGTCGTTCTGCTGTTTGGTTGATTTGCATATTAGCCTTTTATTATATAGGATTCTGTCAACCCATTACCAAAAGATATCCTGAATCTTATTCATTTTCACCATCTTCTTACCATAGCCCAGGTTTAAGTTACTATCATATCTCCTCTGGATTAGTGCCATCATCATTCTTTTTTTTTTTTAATATATATTTTATTGATTTTCTACAGAGAGGAAGAGAGAGGAATAGAGAGTTGGAAACATCAATGAGTGAGAAACATTGATCAGCTGCTTCCTGCACACCCCCTACTGGGGATGTGCCCTCAACCAAGGTACATGCCCTTGACCGGAATCGAACCTGAGACCCTTCAGTCTGCAGGCCAGCGCTCTATCCACTGAGCCAAACCAGTTAGGGCGCCATCATCATTCTTACCTGAACTATGGCCACAAGCTCCTAATCAGTCTTCTGGTCTCCACTACTGCTCCTCTAAAGTCAGTTCTTCACCGTGCTGCCAGAGAAAACTGGCTATGACCTACATCAAACTATAGCATTCCCATTTAAAGCTCCTCAATGGCTTCTACTTACAATTAAATTTCTAACCACATTATCCAGAGGCCCACATACTCTGACCCCTAAGTAACCTATGACTTTTCTTCTTTCTCTATCCCCTTAGTTCACTCTGCTACAGTGACATTGACCTCTTCCTGCCTTCAGAGATGGCAAGCTAGTTTGTTCCTGCCTAGGAATTTTGTTTTTTGCTATAGTTTCAGCCCATAACTTTGCATGGCTGTTTTTCTTCCAGTCCTCAAAGAAGCCTTCCCTAACCATCTTTGCTAATGAGCACCCTCATTCATCATATTTCATGATTTTATTTCATTTCAAGCCCTTCCCAAGAGCAGAACATCTTTGTTCCTCCCCTTCCCAACTAGATTGTGATCTCCAGCATCTAACAAAGCACCTGCCCTATTAGGTTTATATTGACTGACTGACTGAGAGACTAATGCCATCTTGTTGGCAACCCCTCTTGCTACTCTAGGTAGTTGGTTCCTTTTTCTGTAGTTGAGAGTATTTACCATCTTCTATGTACCTTACTGCTGTTTTCCACTGAGCCAAACCAGTTAGGGCCTTACTGCTGTTTTCTTATGCTTCACTGTGAGCCCCTTAGAAGTAGACTCCATGCTTGTATTATCACTACTCCTCAGAGGACTTGGTACAGAGCTGTATTGAACAGACGAGCAGGTGTCTTTTCCCTTTAATTCCGTAATCACTTTTTCCTCTCATTCTTTTCCTAATGGAATTGCTTGTTACTTATAGGAAACTTAAATTCCTATTAAAGTCTTTTAAAACTGAGATTGGGGAATTGATGAGGCCTATAATTGGTAAAAGAAACTCTGACCTAAGGTACTTGCCTAATGAAAGAATATGGTAGGAGGGCAGTGGGAATCGTTTCCCTTAATAGAGGAGATGAAGATTTGATGCTCATAGTACCAGTTTATTAGGCAGGAAAACGAATGCTATTATTTCACTGAAGAAATGGTCTGTCAAGAAGGTTCATCCATTCTATAAGCTGAGAGACGACAGGCTTAGAAAATCATAGCCCCTTTACTTAGGTTAACGTGATTACATGAAGATTTATCTTTATTATAACATTTTACTTTATATAACTTTCTAGACTGAACATTGGTATTGGACGTAGGTTGCTGGCTTCACTAGCAACCAAGAAGATGCTTCAGGTTCCTTGGAAAATTCTATTTATTGAGAAATAATCTGATTTTGTAAAAACAGACAAACACTGTTATCAGTATTCTGTAAGCATGACTGTTTTCTGTGTGTCTACTGTAGTTTTCTCACACTACACACTGGACCAGATTTTGAAAGTTGAGCCCAAAGAGCTAAAATAGTGAAGTCGGCCTTTAGTTACTTTCCATTTCCTATGAGCCCCTCCTCAACCCAAATCCACCTTTCCTCTAGACAGGGGCCGGGCCCTTTGATGATGACTTGTGATCCTAAAGAAGAATTAGTCTGTTTCCATCCTGTCTTCCCCATCTGCGCAAATGACCCCAATTTCTCTGCCTCACACCAAAGCTCCTGTTCCCTCAGTGTCTCTTTTTTCAACTAGATTAATGAAGAAAAACATGGATTTGCCATGAGTAATAACACCTCAATGTGTGGATCCAAAGGTATTTGCACTTTTAAAACAAAAATTCCTGGAAAGAACAATATCTTAAGAGTAATAAATCACTAGTGGTAGAATTTCAGACACAACATTAATCCATATCATATTCTAAAACACCCATCATGCACCTACTGTATATTCTAATGATGCTAGAATAAATTATTGGAATTAAAAAATGCTCATATATAGCTTGTAGTTTACTAAAATATCAGATTTACTTATTAAGGTCTGGTTTCAGTTTGGGGCCCAGAAAAGAACTTCCAAGTGCCCTGCAAAGCATTATGGGAAACTCTGTGCCTTGCTCACGTCAGCTGAACCCTCTGGCTGACTCTACAGTGGAAACAAACATGAGCTTTGTGTAGATACCTTAGAGTCAGTATATTCAAAATTTTCTAATTTTTCCCCCCTTTATCTGAGATGTAGTCTCTTCTTTATTTCCTGTCTTGGTTGAGAAACATCACTAAACAATCAATTACTTAAGCCAGAAGGAGGTCATCTTAGAAACATTGTTTTTCCTCAACTTCCATATATATATCCAGTCACCAAAACTTATACATTCTATCTCTTATCCTCACTGACAGTCTTCTAGATTAGTTTTGGCCTTTATCATCTCTACCTCAGATAAATCAGATGCAATAGCCTCCCATCTGATTCTTTCAGTATCCAATGTTGTTCTCCACCAATCCATCTTCTGTACTTCTAACAAGTTCCTAAAGCATGAATCCTCCCATCATTCCCCATTGCCTATAGAATTAATTCCAAGCTAAGGCAGCCTGGCCAGAGGGTCATGGTTTGGTTCCTGGTCAAGGCACGTGCCAGGGTTGCAGGCTCTATTCCCAGTGTGAGGCATGCGGGAGGCAGCTGATCAGTAGTTCTCTCTCATCATTGATGTCTCTCTCTCTCTTCCTCTCTAAAATCAATAAAAAAAAAATTTTTATTTTTAAAAGATGCATCCCATACTAAGGCAAATGAGCCATCCCTTTTTGATCATGCTTTGTCTCCTGACATTCACCTATGGACTTCTATGTTCCAGCCCTCTTGAGCCCCTTGTATTCTTCAAGATCTCATGTTTTCTTGCACCTTTGACATGCTTCGGTATATGTTACTCTCACCAATTGAAATGCTTCCCCCACCCGAGGCCATTCCTACTTACCTGTCAAGATTCCATGCAGGTACAAGCTCCTCTGTGAGACCTTTCTGATTGCTAGGATCTCTAGGCAGAATGTGTTTCTCCCTACTTTGTATAGCAATTAGACTCAATGTATACTTTGATCATAACATTTATTGCCTTGGTTGACAAATGCTGAAGTCTTTGTTCTCTCTAATAGACTGGGAAGAAATTGAGAGCAGAGTCTGTGCTATTTATTTATTATTATTATTTTTGTATTACCTAATACAGTGTACTTGGCCTCTGGTAGGTACTCAATAAATATTAAAAGAATAATAATCACAATTAAATGAATTGGTCCTTCATTATATATGAGGTTGGTTCTAACCACTTTAACTTGAATTACTTTTATTAAATCCCTACAACAATGCTTTGAGGCAAATAATTGAGCCAGTGCTTTTAGTGTCTTGTGTCACTGTCCTTTGACTCAACTCTGACCAGTCATTGCTGTGGAGACAATTTTGTGCAAACTCAGGCTCATGTTGAGTGTCTCCCTCAAACACACTGTATGTCAATCTGCCTTCTGTCTCAGGCCTTCTCTAAAGCTGTAGGAAATCACTAGAGCTGCCTGTGAGCTTGGCAGGGAAGATTTAACATTCTCAGGGCAACCCTCAGGCAAAGGTGCACAAGAGCTGGTGGGTTAATTCTCCAGCCTCCCGCCTTTGGATCGACAATTCTGAGATATTCTGTACACGCTCAGAGGTCCCAGATGAACCAGGCTGCCATGGCTTATAGAAGCAGCTTCAATACTTTCCACTCGTATAGCTCTGTCTTGTTCTTGTCATGCCTCATTCCTCTGGAGGCATTTTCCAAGTTTAGTAAACAAACTATTTACACAAAGGATCCCATCAGGTTTTGTTTTGGGGGAACCCAATAAGACAAGTACTACTATTATCCCCATTGTATCAGAAACAGAGTCACAGGAAGGCTAAAATGTGTGTTAGGCTCTTACTGCTAGAAAATAAGGGAGGTTGGGTTTGAACTCAGTCAAACTGCAGAGCCCATTTTCTTGACTACCACTTCATACTAAAGAAAGATTATACCAGATATAGATATAGCAGGGAGTTCTCAAATTGCATGATGTAAGCTACCTACCCTAATTGTGTATAAAACTTGTATTTGACAAATTAAAATTCATATTTTCCTCTAGGTTTAGAATACAAAGCTATATTGCTTCTTTTCCCCCTCCAAATAACCACTAACTAGTTCCATGACTTTGACTTTTGGTAGCTCTAGTCCCCAATTTGGGTCTCAATTTCCTGATGTGTAGAATAGAGTGTATTCTACCTGTGTAGAATGTAGAGAATAAACCTAATGTGTAGAATAAATGGGAAGTGGATATTTCTGCTTTCTTTAGACTCATTAAATCATTTAAGAATCGATGGAAATCTCTGTATGTTATCCCCACTGTCTTTCCTCCTCAAATGCATGTGTGCAAATATATTCATGATTTCCCATGTGATTTCTGGATCTGGAATTATCTATGGACCTTCTAGGTTTAAGAACCCATGAACATGATCTCTAAATTCCATTCTAATTCTAGCCTTCTATGGTGTTAGGAAAGGAAGCACTCACTGAATTCATTTTGCTTAAGATTTTTCTATGAGAAAAGAGTTTATGCCTCTTGCTAATTACCAGACTCACCATGAATGGTTTAATAAGAATCCAGGTGACTTTTAAATAGACATTAGTGAGAAAAAGCAAATGTGTGTATTTTACTTGCATCTTATGCTGTTATTATTCTATGTTTGAATATCTTTTTAAACCATGGCAGTGGATTATGTCCATGATTGACTGATGGACTGTACCCTGTAAATAATGTTTGCTCTACAATATAAATAAAATTAAAAGTATTTGGAGCATGGTTAATTAAATGGGTAGGTATTAACATATATTTTTATTACTGATTCCAGGATCCATAATTAGGATGTTACTGTAGATGTTAGATTGCTCTGTACTTTTTTATAGGAGGCTATATTGATTTAATATCTCTATTTTCTTTAGAGAAAAAGATCTCATTAAGAATCTAATGGGATGGAAAAAACTAACAGAACAACTTGAATGAATTACATATTTATTAAAAAAAAATAGCACCTTGTTAGCTGGGCAAGAATGGTAGCTTTGATTTACATCACATTCTTACTATGTTTTCATAAAACCAGTACCTTCTGCTGACAATTTCCTGTACATTTTCATGCGTTGAAATCCTAGCTTAAACAAGACAGATAATAATGATTTAAAAATGCTCAATTTTAATCCAGGATACATAGATAAAAAATGTTGGCATACTATGCTGTCCCACTAGTTTAGCTAATGTTTCTCTTAAGAACTATAGGAATTATGATGGCATTAGCAATGAAAATCCAGTACAGTATTCTAAATCTAACCCAAACAAACTCAATGTTATTAATTTTGTTTTGGACTAAACTGATTCTCGGCTGATTGAGAGGATGGTGAGGAGATCCATCTATTCCAACCACAAGGGTCGCCTTCCATGTGTCTACTGATGCTCCTCCTCCAAATACAATCAAAGCGATTGGTCCAGTCTTGCATTCTGCGCTGTGTTTGGAGAGAGTGTTTTGGTGCAATCCATCACTCAGTGTGCCTGAGGACTCAGAACACACTTAGGTGACCATGACTCTGTGTTATATTTCACAGCATTACAGATCCAGCCTTCATCCCTCTTCTATATCATCTTGACTCATAAACATCTTGTAGACTTCAACCGTGTTGCTTGTCCCTCTGGACTCATGGTTAGCTGTTTCGACATTTCCATTTTCTTGCTAATCTCTATTACACCATTGTCAGCTTTCTTTACTATCAGGCAACCAAGCTTTGTTGCAGAAAGCCATGAAAATTTTGGGGCCAAATCTTTTTCATTATTTTTAAGTACTTAATTAGTCACTCGCCCCAAGAGTAGATGACTTACTCAACTTTACTGAAAACACATATTTCCCTTGCTTTAATGAGTTCATAGTCCCTTATGGCTTTTCTGACCAAGTCTGACTGCTTAGCTTCATATTCAAAACCCTCCATGCTCTGGCCCCAACCTCTGTGCTCTTATGTATATATCCAAAGGTCTCCAGTGTCTTAGGTTTCCTGAGGAGCTCTTGTTCTTAGGTAGATTCTGATCATCATCCATGGCGGGAGGTGGGAGGGTGGGAATAGAGAGGATGGCTCTGACTCTCTGGGTGTTGCATAATAAAGAAACCCTCAGAGATCTAGGGTGTCTCTTGAGAATCTTTCTTGAAGAATAATAATTCTCTGGGTTCTAATATGCTCCTAGGAGAACAGCTAGTTCCTCTTTGTTCTTGTCAAAATAAGATGGTTATGTTCGCAAGGTGGGGTCCAGTGTCATCAGAGCCCCAAATAAGGTATTTCTTTTTTGTTTGAAAGTAACCATAAAATCAACAGCTTCTTTGATGTCAGCCCAGTATGATGCTGGGCCAGCTATTTTCTGACAGTTGCCTTGAATTTTTCATTACTGTGGAAAGCAAGCAATGACCTCTGAGGGTTTCACTATCTGTTTGATGTATGTGTTCATTCATACACCTTTCAACAACCGTTTTAAAAGGGTCAGAAAAGAAACACAATGATTTTGGTAAGAAAAGAGCTGTTATTGTTGTTTTTGGTTTATTTCTAAGTTTTTACTTACAACGTACAGATTAAATGCGGTTTATATTTTGGATGTAAATTATATGTCGTATTGCATACACATACGTAATTTTGTCTGAGACATTCAAAAGGAAGAGAAAATGTCTTGAGAATGTGCTAATCCTTTTTTTTTAGGAAAGAAAAATGTATGCTCTCATAAATTAAGTAACAAAATTAGCATTTTGTCATAACTTTTTGAACTTGAAATAAAACATCTTAAAAGTGGATATACTCAAAGAATTTTAAACAGCAGATTATAGCTTTTAAGGAGCTGTCAATGAATATATTTAATCATTAATTTCCTCCAGAAATTTGTTTCCTTCTTGTAAGAGCTGGAATAATTTTATCTGTCTTGACTATTTACTTTACTTTTTCTTGCTGATTTCCCCCACTCCTCCCTGCATTTTGAATGCTTCTTTTATTAAACAAAATTCATTATTGTCTCTGGAAAGTTTTCAGGCTGCAGAGAGGAATAAGCATAACAATTGAACTTTAGTTACTAGCACTAGTAAAACTGGCCTGGCACCACGTTTACTCTGGTGGTTAGCTAGCACTTTGATTCCAGGTTCCTAGTTTCCTATTTCCTCACGACAGTCTTTATTCCTTCTTTAAATATGCAACCAGTTCAAGTTGACTGTTTATGGTTTCTGAGTTCCTCCTTAAAATGTGACGTTATGTTGCATTACATTTCTGAAGCTCAGTTTCCCTTCTCAATCATATGCCAATTTCTCTGGTGCAACTCTTCCATCTGTGTTGGCCAGGGCAGCATCTTGGTGCTTTATAATGTATTCTATTGTTTGTTGCTTGGTGTTACATCTTGTTATTGAGGGTTAAATAAAAAAAAGAGGGAATTCATTAATATATATTGAGGGATAGTTCTCTTAAACCTATCATTTTTATTTCATAAGTAAAATATATTAGTAAGTTTCATAAAATTATAAGAGACTTCCATCAGCACTGACAAGTTAATATATTTGGAAAGAGACTTAGAATATGTTTAGTTACAAGCTTTTAACCAAAATTCACAGTATTTATGCAAGTTTCTATTAAGAATGTAGTTGCAAGCAGGTAGAAATTTATGCTTAGAGAACTTGAATGACTTTTCCGAGAGGACACATCTAGAGGCAAGTGCTCTGATGTTCTTTCCTCTGGCTCACCCTCTTCAGATGTATGATCCTCCCCCACCCGCTACCATATACACTGCATTCTACTTCAGTGATTAAAGAGAACATCTTGTTCTCCCTCTCTTAGAACAGTGTGCTGCAGTGGATTAGATGTAGGCTAACCAGGCAAGGAAAATGATGGAAAAATTTGGGCTGGCTCACTGCAGTGTTTCTGTAGGATTGCTTTACTCCTGGAAAGGTGCCATAAGCCAGCTTTAACCAGAGGAGGGTTAGCGCAGGTCAGCTATTTTTAACTCTTGAATAAATCCACCTCATAGGATTATTGTGCCTCTCAGACTTACACTGAGATTTTAAATCACTAAGATGATCTATACCTTCTCAAGGCTCTTCTGTACTTTAACAAACTCTGTGTGTATGTGTTTGAGGGTGGGTGGATGGGGAGGAGATAGTTGGAGAACTGAGGTGAATGTGGTCATGGATTTATTTTGCTCAACTCTTAATAGCAACCAGAGTGTTTTCAGGAGCCCATAGGCTTTAAAATACTCACAGGGGGATGCAGAGTGAGGTCTGGGACACCTAACACAGATATATAGAATGCATCAAAACAAACAAATGAAAAAAGTGTGGGTGTGCATGTGTGCACTTAGCATATTGTTACGTCTCATGTTCTGCATGAGACACGTAAAGGCATTAACCCCTAAACTGTGGGCTCAAGTTTTGTAACCCATTTTTATTTAAAATTCCCTTGTGTCAGGGTTTCACATTGAATCTTGATGATCAGAAATGGCCATTTTTGGCTAGCAGGCTGGATTTGGCCAGCTTCCATGTCTACAGAGTTGGCCTTGTGTTCTCAATGGTTTTGAAATGGTTTATGTTCCACCCTTGGCTAAGACTCTTATTACCTCTCAACTGTCCCTATAGTGTGACTGATTCATATTTGAAAGGACAAAAGGTCAGAGCTACCCCAATATTCTATCGTAACAGGGAATCCATAACGCAATTCGCTTAATATAATATCTGACAAAGCAGGCTGTGTAATCTTTCTACACCTGTCAGTGTGTGAAAAACAGAAAATAACAAATATCACACGTGCTTGGTGAGCTTGACATGACTTTCAAGTGAATTTTCCTAATATGGAATGAGCTCTAAAAATCTGTCACAGCGATGATTACTATGAGATGCACTGTGAACATTTTTTAAAATATAAAATTAATTGAAAAAAGGTAACCTGGAAATATTGTTATGAATGCTAAAATGTCACATTTCTCCATCTTGCCCACATTCCATCATGATGTTTTTATTTGAAGAGACTTTCATGGTAAGCGTTTAAAATTAGTCATATGAGCCTGGCTGGTGTGGCTCAGTGGTTGAGCATTGATCTATCCACCAGGAGGTTATGGTTTGATTTCTGGTCAAGACACATGCCTTGATTGTAGGCTCATTCCCCAGAAGGGCGCATGTAAGAGGCAGCTAGTCGATGTTTCTCTCTCATCGATGTTTCTATCTCTTCCTCTCCCTCTCTCTCTAAAATCAATACAGATATATTAAAATAAGTTATGTGATATTATACATTCTTTTTTTCTGTTTTCAAAGTGGAAAACCAATATGCAAAAATATCTTCAGGGACCTATGCACAAAACTTCAATCAGGTTTTCAATTTGTGGATAGCCTGAGGATGTCTGCTCTCCTGGCCAGAAGATAAAATGGGGAATGTTGCAGAATACAATGAAAAATGTTTGACACTTGGATATTAATTTATCCAATGGGGAAAAAATTACTTTTTTTATGACCATGTATTCATTCAATAAAAATGTTGTGTTTGTACTGTGTTCTTCAAAAGATACTAGATGCTATATCCTGGCCCAGAAGGAGCTTATAGTCTGTGTCTGTGTATGTGAATGTGTGTATGTGTGTATGCACATACATGTTGAAAGATGGGGGGAGTGCAGATAGACAAGACAGTAGCTTTATGCTGTATTCGGGGTCTGCATAGGATGCTAGGGCTAGTTTTTCTTTTTTGGGGGACAAACAACCCAACTGTTAGAAGGTTGTTCAGGGAAGAATTCTTGAAGGTATTAATAATGCCCTCTGCAACCTGAAGAATGAATGCAGTATAGGCGGGGGAGAGGAATTGTGAGTGGGGAGAGGTGACTGGCAATGGTGTCCCTAGAAGTGGTAGCATCATTGTTGTGCCAAAAGCAAAAGAGAGCATAGTGTGTTCAGGGAACATTTTCTTTCATAAAACACTTATTTTCAATGGGTTTTATACTAAATTATTATAAGAGCAGTTGGAATAATTAAAATGATAAGATTAACTTTTACTTTTTACAATGAACAGTTCTTATATATTGGGCTTCTTTACAGCTTTTCCCTTTTTATTTGAGCCAGGCATTGAAAAAATTTTCAGCATAATTTATTGCTCCTTAAGAGTATCTTGGCTCTTCAGCATATTTTCCTCTCTGGAGTTGACTGTGAAAGCTTTTATAAATGTTGACACTAACTTCAAGTATACTGCTGCCAGTTTGTATAAAACAATAACATTTCACAGTAATATATGTACTGCTATATTTTTCTACCCAGTTCTCTGATTTTACATTCTTTTCTGTGTATCTGTTTTGTGAGTTGAAAGACATTTTCTTTGTCTTTTTCACATGTGATATGGCAGAGAAGCTGTTAAAATGATTGATTTATTGATGTTTCTTTATATAACGGCATATTCCAGATTTAATGTGATGACATAAAAATTTCCAGCATTTTCCAGATTTATTTGTTCAGGGAATATGTTCTCAACTCCATGATACTATGTAATTAATTAGAACTTAGGTTTTTGGGTATTTATGAACTTTGGTGGTTGAATATTTAGTGACTGCCCTAACATATCAAGTTGAGGTACTTGAGCTTGACTTTAATTATTTAAGGTGAATAATAATTCAAAAAATATGACAACGAATATATTTTTTGGTTTTAAGAAAAAAGAAGATTTTTCCAAAAATGTTTTTTCGGTTTCTTTGTTTTTTTGCCTTTTGGAATGCTGAATCAGAAGTCCATGATTTTTCTTGGTTTTGTTTATTTTTGTAGCAGAATCACTTTATGATATAATTTAATAATAATAATAATGATGATGATGATGATGATGATGATGAAATCCTCTATAACATGTAGGCCCAGGTTCTGAGAGAGATACAAATTACTTATGTGATCCTGGGCCAATCAATTAAAATCTTTGTGGCATGTTTTTAAATGTATTATTCATTTATTTAATCAAAAGGTATTAACCATGCATCACATGCATGATGGTACACTCAATTTTGTGGGGACTTTAGTGGGGGGAATTTTAGAAATTAGTAGAAGAAATTAGACATACACAAAAATTGTTATAATGCAAACACACACACACACAGCAAAGCAGGAAATGTTACTAATGGCGGGGCTTCTCAGGATGGAAAACTTACTTTGAGTTGAGGAGGAAGGGGACTTGAGGAGGAAATATTTGAACTGGTCCTTGAATAGAATTTGAGTTTAGGAAGATGAGGAGAATAGAAGAAATGGTGTTAAAATTAGAGGAACAGCTTTAAGATAAGGCTTAGAGTTAGGAGACCTTGGGCACAAAAGGAAACTAGCAGTTCAGTTTAATTGTATCCTAAGTTGAATTAAGGGTACTGATGAAAGGCAAGGTTGGAAATAGAGGTTGGCCTGGCCAGCGTGGCTCTGTGGTTCAGTGTTGACCTATGAACCAGAAGGTCAGGGTCCAATTCCTGGTCAGGGCATGTCATATCCAAGGATGCGGGTTCAATTTCCAGGGTGGGGCATGCAGGAGGCAGCTGATCAATAATTTTCTCTCATCTTTGATATTTTTACCTCTCCTTCCCTCCCCATTTCTCTCTGAAATAAAACCTACACTAATAAAAGACAAACATGCAAATTGACCGTACCTTCACTATACCTTAAGCCACGCCCACCAGCCAATCAGAGCGAGTATATGCAAGATGGCGGCTGGCAGCCACAGAGCTGGAGCAAGGAGGAGGCTTGGTTGCTCCAATGATGGAGGAAGCCAAGCTTCCCTGCTTGCCGTGTCGGGCTCTGAGCTCCACTCAAAGCAACAAAGTTTCAATTATAGAAGGTAAATAAACCCCAGATACCTGCTTTCAGCCAGCCGTGGCCATGGAACTGGAGCAAGCAGGAGTAGGTGGCCCCAGCAGACAGAGGAAGCCAAGCGTCCCAGCCGGCTGTGGCCTCTGCTAACGGCAACAAAGTTTCAATTATAGAAGAAAAATAAATCCCGGATACCTGCTTCCAGCCAGCCTCCACTGGGAGCTTGGGTGACTGGGGGCTGTGGCAAGCCTGCAAACAGCATCAGACCCTCACCCATGCTGCCCAGGCACCCTAGGGGGGACCGCCACCCTGAAGGGGGTGTGGCCAGTCTGAAAACAGCCATCAGCCCCTCACCCAGCTGGCCAAACCTCCATGGGGTGAGGATCCCCACT
>NW_006292604.1:3944000-3954831 GCF_000327345.1 Myotis davidii | reverse complement strand
GCTTGGGCCCAATCCCCCAGGGAGCGGGACTAAGCCAGCAGGTGGACATCCTCCGAGGGGTCCCAGACTGCAAGAGGGCATAGGCCGGGCTGAGGGACTCCTCCCCCGCCACCCCTCCTCCCCCGAGTGCACAAATTTTTGTGCACCGGGCCTCTAGTATATATATATTTTAAAAAAAGAAAATAGAGGTTGGTGAAAGATCACAGAAGTTCTTGAATATGAAACAGGGAGTTTACTCATTTTGTAGACCTTGAGAAGTCACTGGTGATTGTATTAAAAAAAAAAAAAGAGTGGTTTTGGCAAGACTTGGTTTTAAGTCCCATCTCTCCCACGTACTGCTTAAATGCTTAAAGTAAGTTAAGAGACCTTCCCCAAAAGTTGGTTTCTTCATGTATAAAATAGGACTAACAATATTATCTTTCTGGGTTTCTGTAAGAATTAGGGGTACTATGTCTTTGTGTGACCAAAAGTTCTACTCTTGCTATAGTCTAATTATCTTTTCTTTCAAGGTTAGTATTTTTTAGAATTAAATATTTCTCCAACTGCTTTGCCATTTTATAATCTTTTCATAAATAAATTGTTCATATGGTCTGTAATCTGTTCCATGGTTCTGTTTTTAAACTAACACCTCATTGTCTTAATTGTGGTAGTTTTCAACTGACATCTAGCAGAGTAAGTTCTTTCAGTTTTTCTTTTTTAACAGAGTCTTTTTAATATCGATTCTTTCCATTTGCATACATGTGAGAATCAAGTTGTCAGATCACACACACAACTGTTTTGAGATTTTTATTGGAATTGCACCAAATCTGCAGATCAATTGAGTCTCAGTCCGTGAACATTTACTTAAGTTTTCTTTAATTTTACTCAATGGTTTTTGATAAAGTTCTTCATAAGAGTTTTATACATCTTTTGTTAGATTTATTCCTAGATATTTTATTTTGTGGATTTTCTTATAAATGGACTTTTTTAAAAATATCATATTCTAGTTGTCTTTAGTCCTGCAAACTTATTAAGCTAACATATTATTTTAAAAATGTTATCTGTAGATTCATTCAAATTGTGTATATGTTCGATTATTCCATCTAAATAAAAAAAATAGAATTAGGGATAATATATACGAAGTGTCTGACATGTAGTAGTTGTTCACTAAGTGTTAGCAATTGTTATGGATAGAATGAAGGACCTTCAACTGGTGAATTCCAAGTTTGCTTTCTGTGCTGTGTTTCTGTGATCTTAATGTTGATATATTTGCTCAAAGAGTACTTATTATAGAACCTTCACATGAAAGGTAACCTCATAGGTGTTCTAATTCACTCCCCATTGAGGGCAGGTGTCCCCACTGCAGGCTTCTTCATTGTGTTCAGTTATTTGACCACTTGTGGAACTTTCAATTATGAGAAAATTGCTATTTTTTCAAAGCAGTTCTTGCCTTTGCTGAACCCTATGGCTGGAAAAGTTTTCTTTCTATTAATTGAAATCTGTGGTTTTCCAACTTCATTCATTAGTCCTCTAATCCTTTATTTCAGAGCTATCAAACAATAGTATTGCTATTGCTCAAATCTTAAATATCTAACAGGCACAAATAATTTCCTTTTATGGGTTCTTCTGAGTACTTTCATTCCTAGATCAAATATTCTTGGGTCTTTCATCTACTAATCATATAATATAATTAAATTACAAGACTCCTCATCCTCTTGGTTAGCTTGCTATGTATGCATTTCAACTTTTAAATGTCTATTTTGAACTGTGGTTCCCAGAACTAAATAAAGTCACATTGATTAGGTCTATTTAGAGATGAGTTTAGCAGATCTTGCTTGATCTAGAGTTTAGACCAGCTCATTGGCTTTTACCTATGGGATTTTACAAAATGCACAAAGCCAGGGCCAACTCCAAAGAGTTCTGATATATTTGCAGTTAAGCTCAGATATTTGCATTCTTGAAAGAACACACGTGATTTTAATATCTAGCTGGGGATGAAAATTACCTGTCTCTAGACACTATCTTCAAGATCTCATAATGTTTATAGTGGCCACACACACCATTTGTGCCAAATTTGGGAACAATTGAAGCCACTAGGTCTTTTTAGCCTTTTCCTAAGTTTGTACACTGCATTTTCTAGGACCTAAATCTAAGACTACACTTATTCCTATTACACCTCATCTTGGCCATTTCTGGCTATCATTCTATTTGATAGAATCCCATATTATTTTCAACCTCACATGCCTTATTCAGGTAACCTTTAAGGATTCATTCATTCAGGGTAGTCATTCCTAAATGATAAATATAACGAAAGGTTAGATTCAGGTCTGTCCTTTGTTTATCACTAGTCTTTTTTGATGACTGTAATGCATTGCTCTCACTTTTCATATTTGACATATTTGTTATTTTGCCTAATGATTTGCCTCACCTTTCCTTTCTAAGTTATAATAATACCTATAGGTTGGAAGCTGAGAGAGAATAGGCCTTAAAATGCTTTAAAACAAGAGCAGAGCCCCCCAGCCTAGCACTGAAGTGATTGTCTATCTTTTTGCAAGCATCTCATAAAATAATATTGCTGTAGGTTAGTTAGGCTGATTTTGGTTGCAAGTATCAGCAACCCCAACTTAACATGTCTTAAATAATGAGGGGATTCATTATTTTATATAGCAAAAACTCTAGATGTAGGGCAGTCCCAAGGTTAGTTAATCCAACAACAGTGTCATCAAAATCATACCTTACATTGATCTTTCTACTCTGCCAGCCTTAGCGTCTCCTTTCAGGCTGACTTCCCTCAAGGTCTCAAGATGAGCGCTGCAGTTTCATAACAACATGCAGACATGACAACATCCAGGAGCCGATACAGCTTTCTTCTGTATCTCTTTAAAAAATCCTCTCATCAGCCTGAGCTACATCACATGTTGTGGCATAAAGCAATCACTGGCAAAGAGAACTGGACACATTCTGATTCACCCCGAGGTCTGGTGCTGGCTCCAGAAATAGGGCCATCTCCCCTGAAGCCAATGAAGGGGTGATGCCTGGTAAAAATTAGGGCTTACTGACAGGACCAGAACAAATTTGGGATTTTGTGAGCAAGGAAAAAAATGAGTTTAGGGAGTAATTTCTGGGTGGGCAACTCCTAGTGTTCATTACACTACTAAATCAACAGTATTTTCTTTCTTCAGAGAGTAGATACTGCTATAATGCCACTGAAAATGTTATCCAAATGGTGAGATGCTGTGAGTAGTGGCTGGTTGCTGAAGATCAAGGAACCATTTTATAGGGCAAAGGTGACAGGACAAAACTATTCTGCTGACCACAGGGTAACATTCTATTTCTCTCTAAAGCAAATTAAGTAAAGCCTAATTTTTCATATAATTTCTACATGCCTCCAGATTAATCTTCTGGTCATGCTTGTTGGTTTTATGAACAAGTGCTCAGTCTTGATGAGAAGGGATATTCAGCTCTTAGAAGCAACAGCTCCTTTATTTTTTCTTCTTTCTGATAGTCTCACAGCAACTCTTTTGAAAAGAGTTAAAATTAAAGCTTTACAATTGGGAAGTAATAGGGAAAAAAAGGACTACTTGAGATCACTGACAGAAGAAACTATCTGGGAGAGAAAAATATACTGTACTCTTCAAAGAGCTGGATAATTAAACACAAAAATTTGTTTGAAGAAGTTCATAAAATGTCAATGTAATATTATTTCTAATTGATCCCAGTGAAGTCTAGAGTCAGGAAACTGAGAGAAATTGGTATGGGCAAAATGTAGTCTGAGAAATTCATACCCCATGAATTACTCAATGCCTTTCAGAAGGAAAACATGAGTCTGTGGCTATTACTTGATTTCAATGCTAACTTGAAGGAAAGAGGAACAGATCGCATGGAGGGACTTGGAGAGTATTTTGTTAGCAAAATAAGCCAGTTGGAGAAAGACAAATATCGCATGATTTCACTCATATGTGGAATCTAATGAACAAAATAAACTGATTAACAAAATAGATGTAGAGACATAGAAGCATGGAATAGTCTGTGGAATCTCAGAGGGAAGGCCAGGGTGGGTGGGCAGGAAGAGATCAACCGAAGAGCTTATATGCATACTAGAGGCCCTGTGCATGGATTCATGCACCAGTGGGGTCCCTCGCCTGGCCTGCGGGGTTTGGGCCAAAACCAGCTTTCCAACATCCCCCGAGGGGTCCCGGATTGTGAAAGTGCACAGGCCAGGCCGAGGGACCCCAGCAGTGCATGAATCCCTGCACTGGGCCTCTAATATGTGTATTAGATCTTTGGTTAATTTCTTTCCACTCTCCCCTTCCCCCTTCTCTCTGAGATTCATCAGTCTGTTCCATGTTTCCATGCCTGTGGTTTCCATTCCTGCGTTGAGCATCTTCCCCCTGGTGGTCAGTGCACGTCATAGCTATTTGCCAGTTGGTCAGCTGCCCCTTAGGCTTTTATGTATATAGATATGTATAACCCATGGACACAGACAATAGGGTGGTGAAGGCCTGGGGTGGGGGGCAGGGTCGGCACCAAGAGGTCAATGGGGAAAGAAGGGGACATATGTAATACTTTCAACAATAAAGATTAAAAAAAAGATGAACAGATGTATGAGAAGCTATAGAATAGCAATGTGTGTCATTCACTGAAGAAAATGAAATCAGGTACAAGAATAGGAGTTCCTATTCATTGTGACATATGTATGTGTCCAGAATTTACCTGAATTTTTTCATTTAACATTTGCAAACCCTTTGAGGCAGTTACAATGGAGGCAGGTATAATCATGAGGAATTATATAATTTGAAATTGTAATGTGTCAGGCAAATAGAAGACCTTTTTAGACTTTTTTTTTTTGCATACTTGTCAGTCTACTGTTGGGTATACTGGCTCATTCAATTCTAAGTTGAGTGTACAAAAGCCCACTCATGGGTCAGAATTGAACAATGTGAGAATTATTAAGCAATGTTATCAGATACATGTTCTCAAAGCCTCATTGTAATTAATAAATTCAGTAAAGCAGAAAAGAGTTACAAAATCAAATTCAGCAGCCATTCACCTTGAGACTGAATTCTTTCATTTTGCAGATATACATATATTTTTAAGTTGATAAAATATAGTTTTATGTACATCTTCAATATGTAATAGAATTCCCCTGGATCTCTTCAATAGCTTTGAAGTTAAAAACTTTTTTTTTTTTTTTGGTTTTAAAAAAGGTTACATCTTGCTGATTAGCATGAAACCGAATTTAAAATACGACTTCAATAATTTTTAAATCTAGATATAGAATAACTTACAAAAGATACAATATGATAATAAATATTGTTGTGGACAGAAAGGGGATGTAGAAGGAAAGAAAACACAGGTCTGTACCTCAAAGTGCACTTGGCTTATTCACATACAAAGTCACTGTTTGGGTTCCAAGCAATTATTTTTACTGCTTGTCAGCACTCAGGGTCACCATTGCTTCAGCCCAAATAAGGAAGCTCGTTAGTAAAAGATGTCCTAGAGAACAGCATGACTCATTTACTTGAGAAATCGAAGGCAAAAGAAACCCCTAGCTAATAATATTTTGGAGTTATTTTTGAGAAGAGATGAGATGCAGAGAAATTACTAAAAGTATAAAGGGCAATTCTGAATGAAAAATTCATTCCCGATCAGCTAGTTTGGAAATGGAGCACAGTTTTCACGTATGCCATTAAATATGACCTTACTTGGAATCGTACTGATATTATCTTATATTTCAATTACTGAAGGTGGAAATCAGTCCCCAAGGTAATGCCTTCTAGTGTTTTCTTAGGAACCAGTAAAACCTGAACTGAGCACTTGTGACAAAAAGGAAGAAAGGCAAGGACAGAGGAGAATTATTTGGGACTTCAGGCAGGTGGTAAAGCCATCTTCAGAGTTTTCCATTAGCATTCTGCACAGTAAGCATCCTAGGTCTTTTTTTTTTGGTAGCAATGTGCACAAACAGAAAATAATACCGATAAAGTTCATAAATATTTTCTGTGTCATAGACATATTGACATATAGCTCATCTCTTTTCTCCCCTTAGGGAAACAATTTATTGAAAAAATGTCTTATTTCCTCCCTGAGAGGCATATTCTGCTATAGATGAGCTTTCAACAGTAAAATTCATCCTGAAAACAAATTTGTGAAGGATTTCAGGTTTTCTCTCTCTGAAAAGACATATACTCCCAAGAGATCACAGCTAGCCTCAAATATAGTCAAAGGAGACCCGGAGAGAAGGAATCCATATGCAAATTTGTCTTGAGGGGTTCTCCTGGGCTGACCTGCTCTTTGTCATACCAGCTGGACAGGGTGATAATCAGTAGGTCGACAACAAATCAATTTTGGCTTCACTCTGAAGTGGGTGCCAAAGCCCGGAACATAAGTAACCTGATGACCTCAAGTAACTCTGGATACACCTATGTATTTGATGACAGTGAGAATGACAAAGACATGTGCATCATCATGGTTGCCCCCAATGTACAGCTAAAAGTTTAACCTTGAAGAAAGTAAGTATTTGAAAGAAAAATTTATGCCATTTTTATAAAGCGAGATATAAACCGTTGATGTTAGGCCAACTCTGGTTGTTTTAAGTGTGGCCGCTGAGAGTGGTTCGTAACCATCAGACCTCAGTAAAGTATTTATCTGACTAAAATTCCTGATTTAGACATTTATTCTATGTCTGTCAGAATACAGGCTCAGAGTTGTCTTACCAAAGAGCCCTGCCCCTGGGCGGGGTGTGCCTTGCCAGGAATCCTTACTGTCTTCTGAACACATCTGTAGACCTGCGCTCAGAGCCTGGCTCAAGGGCATAGGTACTCCCGAGGCGCTTCCTGGGTGGCTGGATTCTAATAACTACCCATCCCACATGCTGTCCCTTCCTATCTTCATCAGGAGAAAGGAAAACTTGCTTTTCTTCAAAGACCTCTCAGCACATGCAGGACAATAAAGAAGACACCGCAGGGGGCAGAGGGGCGGGGGAGAGCTCAGGCTGGGGCTTTGTTGGGGAATTTATTGGAGGTAGAGTCACTGCTAACCTACAGTGTGATGTTACCTGAAGAATTAGGAGGGTCTGGGGGACTCCTGTGCACCTCTTGCTGCCTGACAGCTGTATTCTTTGACCCTTCCAAGGGCAGGAGAAGGGCTCATTAAGTCCAGAATTTCCCCAGGAGCTGCTTAAAAACCCAACAGTAAAGCTGCCCCCGCTGCCAGCAGCCAGCAGGGTGCTCACTTCTGACACTTGAAAGGGGGGAGTCCAAGCCTCAGGGCCAGGGTGTGGGCAGAAACCTGGCTGTGATTCTTGAATGAAAAAAATTGCAGCTGGACAAGACCTACAGATGGGGAAACTGAGGACACACGTGGCGTGTGGACTCTCTGCAAGTGAGATTTCATGCCGACCTTGGGAGATTACCAGGCCAGCCTCCTCCAGGATCAGATTGTGGTTGCCCAGGCCCGTATCCCCCCTGTCTGCAAGGCAGCTTGGGCTCCCTAAATCTCTGCTCTCCACATAGAACAATGTAATTTTCTCTTTCAGCTGCATCTGATGTGATTCACTGATCTTTACCTTGTGTGGTTGGCTTTCATTCTACAGCTCTGAAAAATGTATATTTTCCTAAGCAGGTCTTACAAGAAATCTCAACTTAGATGTCAGTAGGCTTGTGGTGTTTGTGTTTTAGTCTTATATGTTATAAGGCAGGCCCCCCCAGATAGGAATAAAACAGAATTCTACATCCTAAAAACATCAAGTGGTTTCAAATGGAATTTCTTTTTTAAGCAGATTTGTTTTAGTTCTGGCTGCTGTAACAAAATACCATCAACTGGATAAACAACAGACATTTATTTCCCACAGTTCTGTAGGCTCTAAGTCTGAGATCGGGATGCCAGCGTGGTTGGGTTCTGGTGAGGACTCTCTTTCAGGTGTCAGACTGGCGACTTCTCATTGTGCCTTCATATGGCAGGAGCGTGAGCGAGCTCTCTGGCCTCTTCTTATAAGGGCACTAATCCCATTCATTAGGGCTCCACCATCATGACCTAATCACCTCCCATAGTTCTCGCCTCCTAATACCATCACATTGGAGATTAGATTTCAACACATGAATTTTGGAGAGACACAGGCTTTGAGTCCATAACAGGATGTGTACAAGATATGATATACTTTGGGGACAGTGAAATAAATAACTTCTCAAGTACACGGGGAAATATTCGAATGGAAACACGAGGAATAGAAAACATGCAGAGTGAAGCAGCACCCAGATCAGGAATGAGACAGTCTGAATTTCTAACTAATTGTCTCTTTGAACAGTGCACCCAGACCTCCAGGCCTCAGGAACAGTTTTGTAGGAGGTTATGCATTCTCCCGGAAAGATACTGTTAATGACTTTTAACAATCAGAGTCAAATATGGAAAAAGTGCTGAGACCATAATAGCTGTCACCCTTAACTGCTGATCACTGATTTGCACCTCCCAGCTGACTTCAAGAGAGTTCTCTTTCTTCCCAGCTGCATACACCGCAGGCAGAAGCCATGGGCTTAGAAGAGGGCCTTGCCAATGAGGCAGGAGAGTGAATCAGAATCCTGGGGTTAGAAGTATCTCAGGGAGGCCTTTGAGGAAGGTGAATTTATAAAGTACTGAGAGTGTTACTGCTTCGTGAAGATTTTCGTGGAATTGCATGAAAGGAGAGAGGGGATGGAAGGTATATATTGGGAAACGCTTTGTTACTTCTATGAAACACATCTTGTTTTCATACTTACGCCCATTTTCCATTGCAGCACACCAGCATTTTCCCCTGTAGCTTCCGCTGTATACTTGAGGGCCGTCGTCATTACGGGGCTTATTTTTTTTTGACTCTGATAGCCCCCATTGCTTTGTCTCTTTGGAAGAACAACCACAACCAAACACTTCCATTTTTGCTCCTTTACTTACTTATACTGTTCCTGTATCTCACTTTTAACACTGACGAATGAAACTACCCCACAAAGTTCTGATTATATAGCATACACTGGCCCCTTTGGCTCACATTTCTCTTTTATATTTCTCAACATTGTGTCATTGTAACAGTTGTACTCCAATATGGCACGTGTCTGCAGAATCTCTAGCCCTTTCTATGATGTTTGTATTTAGTTCCTTTGCATCCTGTATGAATTCCTGACTCTGGTTTTTAAAAAACTTTTTCTCAGTAAGTCTCTCATCTGTTTTACATTCTATCTCCGTTTTCAGGCTCTCCTGCGTGTTTCACATTAAATGACCTAAAAGACAATGGTGTTGGTCTTAAACCTCCCCCCCTCAGACACTTCTGATGCTTTCTATGACCTATGGAGCTACTGTTTAAATTCCTTAACTTGGCATCCAGGCTCATCATCTGACCAATAATTCTCCTTATTCACTGCTTCCCCTAAAAGACACCGTCAATCTGCTCAGACCTATCTCCCCAGGGCCCCTCATAAACGGGTCCCTCAGCCTGGCTGCCGTGTCTCCGCTGCTCTCACCACCTGCTCTCAGCCCTCTTCCCATTGTTCCCAGCGATCTACGCCCGCCCATGCGTTATGTACCCCCTTCTTGGTGAGACCTCCTCTGGCTCTCCTCGGAGGCATATACTGTCATGTGCTGTATGAAACTCCTGCCTCCGCTAACTGCCCTGCAGAGCCATGCCATTTGGGAAGTATGAAATGGGGCAGAACAGGATGTCTGTCTTTTTTTCCCCCTCTCTTCCATTTTCATGTTGAATTGTATCCTTTTTATAAAAATAGGACTCTTGTTTTGTCAAGGGCGATAGAAATGAGTTTCAATTTTCTTGAGTGGTGCAATCATGAGTGGCTAATTTTCTTTTCTACATACATTTGTGTTTTCCAAAAATATTGCAGTTAGCATTTTTATAATAGTAACAACAAGTCCTTATTATGTGGCAACAAACATATAGAGTAGGTATTCCTATCCCCATTATACATGTCAGGTAATTTATTTCAACCCTACCAAAGTCTGTCCGAGTCCAAAGCCAAAACTCTTAACCATTATTGTCCTTTTAATTATCAGGGGGGGAAAAAAAGGAACTTTATTTTCTTACATTTTTGAGAGCATTAGTAATCCCTCTTGTATATATCAATTACACGATGATATATTTGTCATTCCTTTATATATTGGCCACACCAATATTATTCCCATGTCATTCTCACGTGACTAACATGCTGTATATGGGGTCTTTCACTTCCACTTGAATCTGTGAGTAGGGGCTTGTGACTGCTTCAACTAGTACACTATCTATATAATAAAAACCCAGGGGCCATAACACTGTAATGACCAAAGACTGGTCATCAGGAAGGACTTGACGCTGCGTCCCACAGTGTGCTGGGACTGGGTCTCGCGTGATTTCACCCGCTGGGCTGCTAGTGTATGATGAAAGTCATATTCTATCATACATAGCCTACCACTTGCTGGGTCATCAGGCCTGGTTCTTCCTCCCCCTTCCCCCACCCCTCTTGGAACCTGGTCACAATGGATACACACTATTTATGAAGAGCGAGAGGGACTAGAGCAGAGTAGACAACATTTTGAAGTAAACTGTAGACTTTCATGTAAAGAAAAAACATTTATTTTAAGGAAATGGAAATAATTTTTTAAAAAAGCAGACATGAGAAAAGCTGGGTCAAGAAAGAGATAGAGGTCCCTAACTGGTTTGGCTCAGTGGATAGAACATTGGCCTGCAGACTGAAAGGTCCCAGGTTCGATTCTGGTCAGGGGCATGTACCTTGGTTATGGGCACATCCCCAGTGGGAGGTGTGCAGGAGGCAGCTGGTCGATGTTTCTCTCTCATCGATGTTTCTAACTCTCTATCCCTCTTCCTTCCTCTCTGTAAAAA
>NW_006292604.1:3941032-3943120 GCF_000327345.1 Myotis davidii | reverse complement strand
TCCCTAACTGGTTTGGCTCAGTGGATAGAACATTGGCCTGCAGACTGAAAGGTCCCAGGTTCGATTCTGGTCAGGGGCATGTACCTTGGTTATGGGCACATCCCCAGTGGGAGGTGTGCAGGAGGCAGCTGGTCGATGTTTCTCTCTCATCGATGTTTCTAACTCTCTATCCCTCTTCCTTCCTCTCTGTAAAAAAATCAATAAAATATATTTTTAAAAAAGAGAAAGGGATAGAGGGTACTCTTTAAGACATGTTTTTATAGGTGGCACACAAATACAATTTGGTTGTAGCATCATGACAAATAATGAGAAAGATGCATTGTTCCTGATACTTGGAACTTAAAAAATATTATATACCATCAACTTGATAAATGACATCATCCTTATCATTCCTCATTCATAGGGCAGTTGAGTTATTTCTGAATACTATTTTTGTTTGTTTTAATATGTTTTTATTGACTTTAGAAAGAGAGAGAGAGAGAGGAAAGGAGAGGGAGAGAGAGAGGGCAACCTCAATGAGAGAGAAACATCAACCAGCTGCCTCCTGCACATCCCCTGCAGGGAATCCAGCCACAATCTGGGCATGTGCCCTGACTGGGAATCCAGCCTGCCACATGGTGCATGGGACAGTGTACAATCAGCTGAGCCACACCAACCAGGGCTGTTTTGGAATACTTTTAATTGTCATGTTGTACACATTATATACATTCTGATGTGCTTTCTTATTTTGTATTTATTCATCTGTATAGTATTAGTTCACTGCTTTGACACTTATCTGGCGAAATCTAAGTATTGGTCATGTATAAATTCCCTAAATATTTTGCAAAATATTTTTTCTATGTATTGGTATTCCATTTGTTATAGTTTTATATTTATTTTATTACAGTTTAATATGCAATTTTAACATGTATTTAATTAATCTCTCTTTTGTCTAATGATTTTTCTTCATCTTTGTAATAGTTAAAAGTTTTTATCTCATTCTCAGATAAGAAGAAAAACTCTTTTACATTAAAATTGCTTTAAATTATCTTATCTTTTTGAAATGTAGAGCCATGAAGTTGTGAATTATGGATTTATATAATTCTTTTCCACACTGACATTTTCATGAATAACTATCATTATTAATAACAGTTCTTTCATCTATTATTGTGTTACTGTATTTTGGCATTTATTAAGGTCTTATAATAATTTGATTTATTTTCTTGATGGGCTTTTCTATTTTATTAATTTATTTTTCTGTTAGTTACTTTATGGTTTCAGTAATTTTCACTTTATAACATAAGTTAGTATCTCATAAGATAAGAGTGAGCCCAAAGGCCATGGGGTAGAACCATGGTTTATGTATGTCTAGAAGATAGATTTTCTTTTTCTCTATTCCAAGCTAAGGATGTAATAGATAATTTCCCCTTGTTACTTGTCCTTGATAGAAGGCATTTAAAAAAATTGCACACTTCTTTTGGCTTCTGTATGTTCTTATTTCTAAGCTCCCATTTTTCTCAAACCTATTTACTTTAGGTTTACTAATAGCTGTTTACTATTAGGCTATTAAAATTCCAGGCTCTAAGATCCCTGTATTAGTAAACACCACTTATATTAGTAAATGCTTTACAATGCATTTTAAAGTATGTTTGTTGTATTTTATTAAGCATTTCTAGATGTTTTGAAGCCGAGGGCTTTTTAGATTTACTAGTGTCTATATTATCAGAAGCAGAAAGTCCCTGATTGAGCACCGTACAGTTTTCATTTTGTCCCCTTTTCCTGTCACACTTTGGTAGTGAACTATGGAGTCATTCAACTATAATTTTTATTTTCTAAGATTTTTAAAAGTTTCTTCATTTAGCTACTGTGTGGGTTTTCTGTGCTTGTGTACTTTTAGTGTTGTGAAAATATTTTTCTGCTGTGTCAGTTTTGTTTTTTATATCCTCCACCAAAATTCTTGGTTCCTAGAATGGGGGTAGAAAGGAAGAGTTAATTCAGTTAAAAAATGTTAGTTAATTTTCAAATTTTTGGACTAAGCTTTACTTGTTCTAATGCATGTAGGCACAGAAACCACCTAGTAATAGAATATGGTTGGCTGACTAATCAGAT
>NW_006292604.1:3900514-3940966 GCF_000327345.1 Myotis davidii | reverse complement strand
GAGGGAGTAAAGTATAAGATAGAATAGGAAGGCTATAAAGGGTACAAAACTCCTCTCTTTCTTGGGCCAAGCCAGAAGTGTTGTAAAAATGGGTAAAGGGTTCTTCATGTCTCTGTTAGGTAGTTATTTTAGAGATGAAAAGCAATAATATATAGAAAAGAGTTATCATTGTAATTAGCTTGAACAAGAGGGTCCATAAAATGTTCCACATCATTTTTTCAAATATAATGTGTTAGCTCAGTGACATTATGAATATTTAAAAAAAAAAACACCATTTTTTTTCTTTCACCACTTCTAATCAATGGTCTAATTGCTTATTTAAGCCTTTTATAGTGATATTAAAATTTCTCTATTATTAATGTTTTCTGGATTGCTAATATCCCTCTTTCTGTTTTTGTTAGTGCAGTTTTATCTTTTGTGGTAGTGGTGTACCGATGTCCTATTGGCAATTTTTTTGACATTTTAGTTTAATTTACTTTAGTATACATTTCTAAAAGATAAGCATGTTTATCTTACATAACCACAGTATCATTATTGCACCTTTAACAAAATTAATCCCTTTTTATTATCTAATACCCAGACCATACTCATATATTCTTTATTTTTCTATTGGCAAAATTTTAAAAGTGATATTCCTTGATATTATATGCTCAAGTAAGCTAACCTCATTTCCCTTTCATATGTTGGGTATCCATTCAAGAACCAATGCAAAAAGATAAGGTGTAAACAAATTTTATCTCTATATATTTAAGATATTGGTACAGGTACTTCATTAAAACAGTAAAAACTACTTACCAGCCCAGAAATTTCTCTTACATTTTTCAGATCAGTTTTCTTTTTCATTAAAAAAATTTTTTTTGGAAGCTTATTGTGATGGTTTGCAACATGGATATTTATCTTTGTTTGAGGGTTTCATTAATTATTATGTTTGGTTTTTGTTGTTGTTGATAGCGGTTGTTTTAGCCAGAAGCAAAATCCTGTATTATACTAAAAAGATTTTTCTAGAACCTTTTCAGGTCAACTTATATAAAAAGCCAGAAAACCCTAGGGCAACTTATAAGTGAATACCTGAGAACTAAGAAATCTGAGAAGAATTCACAAAGGAAATGAGATCAGCATTTTGACATAATGTAGCATAAAGTCTCCCAGGATTTTGATAAATCAGTAGCTACTCCACTACTGATCTCTTAACTTAGGAACTCTCATAGACATTTACAAGGCTACACACCAGAGCTAAAGCATGGCAGCTCTGCCTTTTTCCAGTTGATGGTATTTGTAGTCACTTGTGGAGGATACAGCAACATGCAAACAAATAGTTTTTCACACAGACCTAGAGGAGATCTTCAGTTTTAAGCCCTCAGTGGTTAATTCAGTAATGCTGCAGGCAGTAAAGCTGATAGAGATAGTGAGACACTCAATAACAATTTTAAAAGACTAAAACACTTAGTGGTAAAATTGATAAGGATATCTTTCAGGGAACCTGGGAAAATAAAGTAGCTGAAGTAAGGATTAAGAAAGCCTTTCATTTAGAGGAATATATCATTAATGCAGGTTTCTTAAATTTTAATATGCCTACAGATCACCTGAGGTTCTTGTTAAAATAAAGATGCTGACTCTGTTGGCCTAGGGTGGTGCCTGCAATTCTGTGTTTCTAACAAGCCTTCCAGGTAATGGTGATGCCACTGGCTTATGAGCCACCCTTTGAGAATAAAGCGTCTAGACTCCGACTTTGGCAACAGGAGATAGAAGATGAGAAAATGCCCAAGCCTATCTAATAAAAGTCTAATATGCTGAGTGTCCGGTTGACCGGTTAGCCGTTCAACCAATCAAAGTGTAATATGCTAATGATATGCTAAGGCCACTCAACTGCTCACTATGATGTGCACTGACCACCAGGGGGAAGACAGTTGACCGGTCGACCAGTCATTAAGACATGCACTGACCACCAGAGGGCAGAACTCTGACCTGTAGGTTAGCTTGCTGCTGGGGTCCAGCCGATCGATCCCTTTCTGGCTGGCCAACCTCCTGCATCCCTCCTTGGCCCCGATTGTGTACGTGTGGGGCTTCTTGGCCTGGCCTGTGCCCTCTCGCAATCTGGGACCTCTTGGGGGATGTTGGAGAGCTGGTTTTGGCCTGATCCTGCAGGCCAGGCCGAGGGACTCCCCTCCCTACCTGGTGCACGAATTCATGCACTGGGCCTCTAGTAAACTATATAAAAATCAATTCAGAGCATAGTGCTGGGTGAGTATGTGTGTTGAAATGTAAATGGTATGACACATGTAATTTGCTTTAAACTCTTAGGGCATACTACCCCCTCTAAATTCAAAGAATAGAATTTACCATTCTGGTGAATACATGAAAAATATAGGAAATAGCAAAAGCATACACAGAATAAAAAAATTTAAATAAAACATATATTCAAAATAAAGTGGGCGACCTCACAATAAGAATTAAATAATATATTAAATACTAAGATGTTCTATAATAACAGGTACTCACTTGTAAATAGCAAAGGCCACTAGCTCCACAGAAGAGTCAAGGGAACGGGATTGGTGACAGCTATCTGCCTTCAAATTCTGCCTTTGCTACTGGCTCTTTGGTTCAGGTAACTTCTGGTAACCAGACTATGCTTTAGTTTCCTCATCAATGAAATGGGATAATAGTGCACCCAGCTGTTAAGGTTCATATGAGTATTAAATGTGTAAAACAGCAACTCAGAACAATACCTGATTTATATTTGGCAATTCTCAATGTTTACTTTTGTTACTGCAATAATATCAATTAAGTCACTTCTAAAACAATTCAATTTAGAGATTTAAGAAATAGTTTTCAAAAAGTAGTTTTCCTGAGTCTATTATATTGCTAAATTGTCTATGGGAAAATATTTTGATTATATGAATAAACAGCAGAGAATGAAACATGATTAAGTAAATAATATTATTGGTGAAATTAGAGAAAAAATTTCTATCAACTGAGTAAAAGGTCTAATTATTAAAATTAAAGGGTAGAAATGAATTATTACTAGTATCCCATTGATGGTGTGCTTTAAACATGGGCTGTGGTTTGGGTGGTGGGCACACAATGCAAATACTACAGATATTGTAACATAGAGATCCACACCTGAAAACTATATGTTATTATTAAACAGTTTCACCCCAATACATGTATTTACACACACACACACACACACACACACACCCCACAAAATAAACATGGGCCGTGACTTTGGTGTTGTTTTACATCTGCCTTTCCCCTGGCACAGATTCAGTCTGCATTTCAAAATGCCTGAGCCTTGCCGAAACCGGCTTGGCTCGGTGGATGGAGCGTCAGCCTGCGGACTGAGAGGTCCCGGGTGCGATTCCGGTCAGGGGCATGTGCCTGGGTTGCGGGCACGTCCCCAGTGGGGGATGTGCGGGAGGCAGCTGATCGATGTCTCTCTCTCTCATCGATGTTTCTAGCTCTCTATCTCTCTCCCTTCCTCTCTGTAAAAAAATCAATAAAATATATTTAAAAAAAAAACAAAAAAACAAAACAAAACAAGAAAAACAAAATGCCTGAGCCTTGATGATTACCTCTGTGATTTTTCATTATTGATGCTCAATCTAGGTATAATTATAATTCAGAAAAGAAAGGTTTCTCTATCTCACTGCGTACAGACAGAGATAAATAGGTGTTTATTGTTTCTTTTTTCAATTCATATTTCCTTTCCAAAGTTTAAATGCAGACAGTTATAAAAACCTATAATTCTAAACCATTATTTTGTTTGTGTTTTTCTTTTCTGAAATAATTGTTTCATAACATAATAAACAAGGGAAAATTATAAAGGAATCCAATTGGTAGCAGTTTTAGTATTTGCAAAAGGAAATACCTTCAAAGGTCAGGTATAATGTTTACCATCTGACTCTAGATGTTTTCTGGTTAGTGTATCTCAATAATAAAAATTTCTCAATATATACAAATATACAAATATGTTTGTATATGTTAAAAATACCAATGTGCTTTAACATGGGATATACATGCATTTTGTGACAGATCCCTTTTTATTAAACAAAGCCAACAATGAGTAAGTAATTTGAGGAGGAATATTATTTGTTGAAAATATGGAAAATAGCTTGTGTTCCAGGGAAAACACCAATGTTCTGTACCATGTGCTGTTCTGAATTATCACACCTGTAGATAATGTGCAGATTGGAATCTGCTCCTTTATTTCTTCCTTATTATCTTTAAAATCAGGGATTACCTTTAAAATCATTTGTGTCTTTTTTTTTTCAAGTGGTACATACAGATGGGTGGAGATTTCTAATGCCATTAAGAAAGTAAACTATTGAAGTATAACATTCATGTGGAAAAGTGAGCAAATCTACAGTGTACAGCTTGATACATTTTAAAAACTAATATTTTTATTGATTTCAGAGAGGAAGGAATAGGACGAGAGAGATAGAAACATCAATGATGAGAGAGAATCATTCATAGGCTGCCTCCTGCATGCCCCCTACTGGGGATTGAGCCCATAATCAGGCATGTTGCCCCTGACCGGAATCCAACCCAGGACCCTTCAGTCCGCAGCCTGACACTCTATCCATTGAGCTGAACCGGCTAGAGTATCGATACATTTTTGCAAAGTGAACACACCTGAAGATCCAGGTGCCAGCTCAAGAAAGAATAGTATTAATACCTCAAAAGCTCCCTGTATGTCCTCTCCCGGTCACTTATATCAAACAAGAGGTCCCTCGTTGCCAACATTTTATAGAAATTAGTCATGTAGTATGTATTTTTTTATTTATGATCTTTCCCCTAAACATTGTTTCTGATGATTATCATTGTTGGTGATATAACTGTGGTTCGTTCATTCTCATTAATATATATAGCATTTTATTGTTTGAAATAGATCTTAATTTGTTCGTCAGTTCTATGGTTAATGGATATCTGGACTATCTCTACTGTGAGGAATACTATAAACATTCTTGTACATAATTTTGGCAACCATTGTATGCATTTAAAGTAGTTACATAAACCTAGAAATGAAATTTTCCCAGCCTTATGGTGTGCATATTCCACCCTTTGCATTTCTGTAGAAATGTTAGCTTGTTAACTTAAAATTAAAAAGAAACTACTGGAATTTCAATTGTTATTATACTGAATACACAAATCAATCTTTGTAATAGAATTAACATCTTTATAGTATTGAATCTAACAATATGAGCAAGGTGTATCTCTTCCCATTCGTCTGCTTTACTTTCTCTAAATAATGTTTTGTAGGTTTTTGGTGTAGGGGTCATAACATCTCTTGTTAGATTTATTCCAGGGTATTGAGATTTTTAAATTCAATTTTAAATGTATAATTTCTATTTTTAAATTTCTTTGTTATTATGTAGTAGCACAACTGATTTTTGTATAATGATCCTGAATTCAGGAACCTTACTAAATTTACTAATAAAACTAATAGTTCTTTTGTGGACTCATTATTTTAATTAAAAAATTTATTTATTTATTTTAGAGAAAGAAGGAGAGGGAGTAGGGGAGATGGGGGGGAGAGAGAGAGGGAGAGAGAGAGAGAGAGAAAAGAGAGAGAGAGAGAGAGAGAGAGTGAAAGAGAAAGTGGTTTATTGTTCCACTTATTCATGTACTCATTGGTTGATTCTTGTATCTGCCCTGATCAGGGATTGTACCTGCAACCTTGGTGTATCAGGACAACGCTCCTGAGCTATCAGACCGGGGCTATTATTTTAATTTTAAATGTATATTATTATTTATTAAAATGGATTTAAAATTATCGACACAGAAAAATGAAAAACCTTTGCATGTGGATATATTCCCAAATATCAGCATCCTTATTATATGATGGTCGGTACCTCTTTCATATTCCTTTGTTAGCTGCCTTTTTTTAAACCTGACATATTAGTTTGCTCAGATATTCCTTAACTTTATGTGGCAATAAGGTCTGGTTATGTAATTTCTATCATCAGACATGGTAAGATATTTATGCCACTTAAGTCAGCTCTGTCTTATCTTCGTTGATAGGTATGTAATACCTAGCAAGTGGGTGTATACTTATTGGGAACTTCCTTCCTGTGTGCTGAACGTTGAATTAAGTAATGAAGGACTTAGGTGATAAGCAAAAGATACAATAACTGACCTTGAGGAACTCAAAATATAGTTGGGGAGACGTGACAGTATAAGGCTATCCAAGAAGGCGATATAAATTATAAGCGTTAACTGTAATTGCTACACAAGGTCAGCAAATCATAAATCAACAGAGTCCACCGTACCCAGGGATCACTTTGTGCAGAAGTTGGCATTAAAGCGTTGACAGGGTGGTAAATTTGGTAGGTGCTGAAAAGAATTGAACCGCAACGAGGAGGAATAGACAAGGAGAATGGAACTGGGAGAGACAACATGGGAGCCATTAGCACTCTGCCTAACTGAGTAGGACAGATTATATTGGACAACAATGTAAAATTCATGGAATGTTCAGGAAACTTAAGAAAAAGTATATCCAGTCGACATACTGTACAATTTTCAGCTGCTTCTCTCATGGGTCTCTTAAAGCTCAAATTATATAAACTAATATTATAGATTGTAAAATTGGAAAATTTTGAGCCCTAAAGGGAATAGCTACCAGACATCAAAGTGATTTATGAAATAGATCACCTTGTAGAAATTCCCCAGTAGGAGCATGAGCGCTTTTAGATAACTTTTACATCCACACTCCAACAAGGGTGGGATATTTGGAGATTAAAAGCAGATTTGTGGGGCATGAGCTGAGGGTCCACTGGGAATATCACAAGGAGGTAGGTTGTGGGGTTTTTTCTTTTTTTCCCTCTGATTGCTAGAAAGAGGTACTTCAAGGAGACTTGGTGAGAATGTAATATGTGTCTTCTGAAGTTTTGGGGTGGTCATCAAAATAGTAATGAATCTAAAGACCAAGATATGAGCTAGTGGGCAGTTTATAGTCGAGCAAAGTAGCAGTGCTGTATTGGGATTCACCTATTTTCCCAGGGTTAGTTAGTTCCCTGGGAACAGATGTGGACCGTGCATGTGAGAGCACTGTCACGAGGCTGTCCAGGTCCTGTCCCATTAGGCTGCCCAGGGACTGAACTGGTTTCAGCAGATAGAAGCCAAAGCTGTCACTCAGAGCTGTGGCTGTCGTAAGTGATAAAGTGAGACAGTATGACTCATATCAAGTCCCCAGTGATTGGAGAAGGGGAAGCAAACACTGGTTGAGAATCAGCTTACATATATATCAGTTCTCTTATCTCAGTGACCATTTACCTCCTCTTATCCTACCTTTCCTCTTTCACTCCACTTCCATATTCCAGAGGTATTGGAACCAAGATTATTAAATGCTTAGAGAAGAAAGACCTGGGGTAAAAATATAGGATGCTCGCTCTAGCTGGTTTGGCTCACTGGATAGAGCGTCGGTCTGCGGACTGAAGGGTTCCGGGTTTTATTCCGGTCAAGGGCACATGCCCGGGTTGTGGGCTCGATCCCCAGTAGCAGGCATGCGGGAGGCAGCCAATCAATGATTCTGTCTCATCATTGATGTTTCTCTCTCTCTCTCCCTATTCCTTCCTCTCTGAAATCAATACAAATATATTTAAAAAAATATATAGGATGCTGTCATTGGTTGTTGGTTTCCACTTGCAGCAGATCCCAGCTGGGTATTTTAATTTACAAATTGAGAATATGTTTGGTGACTTAATGTAACTATAAGATTTTTTTAAAGCTCCAACTGATCAGGGTATATAGATAAGACCCTAGTTCATATTGGCTCAAAAGATGTTGCCTTAATATCCTGCAACCACTGTAACAAATGACCACAAACTGGGCGTCTTAGAACAAGAGGCATTTGTTTTCTCGCAGGTCTGGAGGCTACAAGTCCAAAAGAAAAATATCAACATGTTCTTTCTGAAAGCTCTAGGTCCTAGAATCTATTCTAGGAGATCCTCTGTTCCATTAATGTTCTCTTAGCTTCTGGGGTTGCTGCAATTCCTGGCATTCCGTGGCTTGCAGATGCATCCCTCTGATCTCTGCCCTCCTAATCACATGGTGAGCTCCCTCTGTCTCTTTGTCTTCACATGACACTCTCCTGTGTGTGTTTATATTTGTCTCATAAGGACATCAGTCATATTGGATTAAGAGTTTACCCTCCCCCATATAATGTCATCTTACATAATAATGACCTCTAGAAAGACTGTTTACAAATGAGATCCCATTCACAGGCACTAGGGTGGTACTTGAACATATCTGTTGAGGGAAACAGTTCAACCCACAGAGGTGTAATTCTACTTGGTGTCTGTACCCTGGAGTTAGGGGCCGTTGTTGGTGTGACTCAAAGTCACTTCCTAGTTTATTTCTAATTATGTGTGCCGCACTCTTTCACAATACACAGTATGAGTTTTGAGTCTGAAGCAGTGTTTCTTAATCATCCCTATCAGGGATGCAACTACTGGAGACACCTCTTTATATCTTGTCCATTTTCTTCCCAGTGATGCTACCAGTGTTTCTCTTCTTTAATGCCCTCAGAAACTTTCCTTTTAAATTTTGGTAGCAATCTGACTTAAACTTAATTTTATTTAAAGCCAGTTTGTTTACTGAACAGATATCTAGGTTAGGAACTCATAGGCACCATGAATAACGAAGTGTATGGATTTTTTATTAAGTTTTGGTTATGAATATGAGCTTAGCCACCAGGCTCCAGGGGGTTCTCAGCCCCAAATGCACATTAGAATCACCCAGGCAGCTTTAAAAAATACTGATATCCAACACCACCCTAGGAAATTAATTGGAGTCTCGGCATACAAATCAACCAAACCCTGGATCTGAAGGTATCAGTTGTCTGATAGGAACGTGCACCACTTTCCCCATCCATATAATGGGAGAAGCAGTATACCAATATGGTAGGACTATTGCAGAGATTAAACAAGCTAGCTCATGTGAAATGCTCATTAGCACGTGCTGGCTCCACAATAGACCATGTAGGTGGTGATTGCTGACACTGAGCTGTGGACAACAGCCTGATGTCATCGTGTAGGTGGGACACTCTCTCACGCTGGGCCGGGTAAATCAGAAGCCCATGCTTCAGCCCCAGTGTCCTCATGAGCACATCCAGAGAAGGCTTGAGGCACTCCGTGCATCTGCAGCAGCGCAGGGATGCACATCGTTAGGAAGACTTGAAAGATTTCCTTGATACTCGGTTAGACAGGAGGCCACCAATAACCGGTCTAAATGCCAAGACCCTGAGCACTCTTCAGTCCTGATTTTGTGACTGGTCTCCTCATCTGATGCTGCTGGCTGCTGCTCCCATGGGAACTCTCCTGACTTGGTTCCATGAAATAATGCTTTCCTGACCTCAGTCTGGAGGCTAGAAATCCAAGATCAGGGTGTGAATGCCGTCTGTGTTCTGGTGAGAACCCACTGCTGGGCTGCAGAATGCCCACTCTCCTTATATACTCACGTGGCAGAAACTGGCACTTTTATTAAAGGTTGAGGAGAAACACAGTGGGCACTGCAGGTCAGCCCCGTGATAAGCTGCTCGTCATGTTTTTGAACACTTCCAGTTCCTGTCCAATGCGTACACTTCCAGTTTCTCTAATGTATTGTCCAAGCTTCTTGGAAAGACATATCCCTACTTACCTACCTGTCAGATTTAGTCTTTCAGAGTCCCCTCTTGTGAACAGGACCGATTGTCAGCCAGTGAGTACAAGTTCAGCTGTCCTGATTAATCTTTTAAGATTATTTTTTAAACACCTCTTTCCTGATTGCAGAATATTCTTTCAATACTTCCTGTTGCTTCAACACATTATATATTGTTTCATGATGGTATTTTCGGCAATTCCTTGAAATAATTCTTTATAGATGTTTCCTTCACTAAACTATTTCTCTTAAGTCATTTTTATTTATTATGTTTTCTCTAAAGTCTGTTAGAAACCCTAGTTTGCAGGGTGTGTGTGTGTGTGTGGGGAGGGGGGGGTCACTAGGTGTTTTCAGAATTGGATTGAGTGTTCCCAAGGGTAGGAAATGGTCATTTGCTTTAAGTGAATCCTGAAATTTAGCACAATTTCTTGGAGAGCTTCTTTGAATTAAAATCCTCAGCAAAATTAAGGGGAGCCACTGCAGTGAAGTGGTTGGCAGCTTTCTCATCTTCCTGAAATGCTACTCAGTCTGTTCGCCTCACTTGTCCAAAGACCTTCATTTCCTTTGCCATCAGAGTCAGATTAAGCCGTAGGCAAATTAGGTACTGTCCAGTGTGAAATTTATTGGGGTGACATTGGTTAATAAAATTATTTAGGTTTCAAGTGGGGGAGCTAGTCAAGGGAAAAGGAGTCAAATTTATGGTAATGGAAGAAGATTTGACTTTGGGTCCACATATAATGCAAGATACAGATGATGCATATTTTTAAAAGGAGAATGATGATAAAAGGAGTCATAATGATGTTGATAATTATATTAGCTAACATTCATTAGTTCTATGTCCTTTATATATATTTATCTCATTTATTTACCCTATCAGCTCTATGGAGTAGAAATAATTGTTATTCCAGTATTACAGATGAAAAATGAAGGCTTACAGAGTTTAATTTACTTGCACAAGTTCACACAGCTAGTAAGATATGGTGATTGCATTTATATGACTATTCTTATAATGACTGTTATAGCCAATTAATCAGTGTTGCTTTTAACTGTTAACATTTCTTCAAATAACTTTCTTAAGGGGTGAATTTAAATGTCTCACCTATCTACACGACAGTCCTTTCTGGAAAGCTATTGCTCAGCCTTGAATTTCTTATCCTCCAATCTGCACATTCAGATAATGATGCAATAAAATCTTTTATGGGACACTCCTCAAGATTGCTATATGCTAAGGGAGGGAATAAGATATATTTTCATAACTTTTGACTTCTATAAAGTACTTTCCTCCTCACTGCAGCATGGAAAAGCTCTAAAATTGTATCTCATGAGGAGAGTAATCTGCAATTATTTACAGAAGGTTCTCACAATATCTCATTTTATCACTTTTGTGGAAAAACAGAATAGAAAACCAAACTTTCATGAATATTTAAAAACCCATACCCACTGGGGGAGGGAGGAAAGTAAGTTTAGATAATTGCAAATTCCATTTCAGTCAGTGGTACTCCAAGTAAATGTTCTGTCTCAATGTGGCTTACATCTGATCTTTTCACATGATGGAAGCTAATGTTTCTTCTTGCTCAAGTGAGAATCTTGTTCCCATGCGAGAAGACGGAGACAAGCAAAGAAGACTGGGCTGAGTATCTGCCACAGATACCCCTGTTCTGGGCTGCAGGGGCGAGGGGACCATTGGGGAAGTTATTTGGCATTTAAACAAGTGATTCCCATGGCAGCTGCTGAATATTTTGTTAAATGATTTTCTTCTCTGACCTTTATTACTAATGAATCTTCCTTAAGAAGCACTTAAAGAGTAAAAGGAAAGGTTGTTTTTATTAATCTCTTTTCTCTTTGCCCACAGAACCCAAAGAAATGGTGTTACCTGGCAAGAGATCTGCACTCTCTTATGAAAAATCAGACCAAGGTAATACTTATTGTGAATTGATATATTTTTAGTCTGTTTAACTCTGATACATTAAACTCGTTGGTTTCCTTGATTACTGGTTTTAGCTATTGAATATGTAATAGTAAATCATTATCTGAAAAGTAGAGGGAATGGTTTATAAGGAATACCATATTTATGAAATAACAGTAAAATTTTAAACATATTTTAGGTTATCAAAACATTGTGGATAATGGTCAATTTTCTGACACTACATTTATCATAATATATGAATAGGATCTTGACTAGGAGAATATGTTCTCTTTGTTTGGAAATAACTCCAATTAGTTTATTCACATTTACAATAAGAGAATTAGATTCTTGTCAGAGAACAGTGATAAGAATTTCCTTTTATTCAAGCATTAGTCAGATGGTTTTACATATTGCTTTTTGAATATGCAAAAAAATTTCAGTTAAAATTCCTCTCAAACTCTTGAGTTTTATGAAGACACCATCATACAAATCATATTTTCTTTGGAAAGACTGAATTATATCATACAGTTGTTGAATAGCATGCCTGATTATGCTTAACAGTTGCATATATAGTTGCTAAATTTTGAAATTGCTATGTGATTTATTTACATATGTTGGCTTAAAAAATATGAACACTTATACAAATATCCTAATGATATATATGGGTAAATAAAATGCAAGCTACAGATATACATGTGCATATTTTATGAATAAAGGTACTATCTAAAAGCATTTTTTTTCAGTAAGGTTTCTAAAAGGTTAGAACTGTGATGGGCATTATACCCATATATTCAATGAATGTTATCTATTTATAGAGCTATGAAGGTAGGATGTTACTGTATGTATATGCATAAGAGATTTATTGAAATGTATATTAGACTGTTTGGGTCTAATTGAAACTGATTGGGTTTTACTTTTGACAAATTGTCAAATTCCTGAAAACAAATGAGTGTTGAAACAAAGGTAGCATTTAAATTTAATGGACATCAGCAGAAAACTGGTTTCTGACCTTGAATTTGCAGTTGAGCAAAAATAAATTGTTAGGTTGAATTACAAATTGTGTGTTTGTACTTATTTCTGATTTCAGTTGATACTTCAAAGGAGATGTAAATCCCTTAAGGAAGCAACTTCTCTCTCCTAAAGGCGGTTTGGAATTGTAGGCACTCTATTCAAGTTTTAGCTATACTAAAATTTTAATGGAATCTATAAAGTATTCTTAAATAGTTAGTGACATCAATGGAGAGCTGCATTTTGCATAGCACTATTAACTGTGACTCCCCACAGAGAGACATTGCAATGAGCACTGATACCTAGACTGTATGTGGAAGATGTTGACACTGAGTTATGTGATGTAGACATAGGAGATAAGTAGTAGATCAGTGCTTGTTGAGGGGAAATTGATGGGCGATGACATAGTAAGAGAGAGAAAGAAAGACATGGAATGAGTTGAAGCCAGTGGGGAGGTTCAAGGATCCATGCCCATTAGGATAAAAGGATAAAAGGAGCACAGACTATCCAGGATTCATTCCTGTGAAATTATTTTTTCAGAGATATGTACATGTTCATGTACATACAAATGTACATATGCATCTGTTTTTTTATTAGGCTTTTGTTTGTTTAAGACATGAAAACACTTTGAATTGAATGTAGGAAAGGGAAAGTTGGGTGGGAAGGGGAAATTTCCATTAAATGAGTAGGATTTCTAGCATTGTGTACCCAGAGTATAATATGTGTTTCCTCCCATCATGAGAATAAAGGGACAGTTCTGTATTTTGCCAGAATCCGAGTGCTTTTGGTCTGATAAAACTCCCGAAGGGACGATGTTCTAGGACCTGTGTGTTTGTGCAAATGCTGGGAGTAGAGTGTGGAGGAGTGACCTGGGATGGGAGAAATGATGTTTATGTTGTCATGTCTCTAAACTGGTCATTTGGATTCCATGAAATAGGGGTGTTTGCAATCTTATAAACAGTTTCCGTTAGACAATGAATGCTAATGAGCTGATGCCGTGTCTCTAGTATCTTAGATGGAATATTTATGTTTCATTCTATATAATAAAAGCCTAAGCAACCATTATGGTGGAACGACCAGAACGACTGGTTGCTATGATGTGCACTTACCACCAGGGAGCAGACGCTCAATGCAGGAGCTGCCCCCTGGTGGTCAGTGCGCTCCCACAGGGGGAGCACCACTCAGCCAGAAGCCGGGCTCACGGCTGGTGAGCACAGCAGTGGTGGCCTCTCCTGCCTCTGTGGCAGTGCTAAGGAGCAGTGAGCCGAGTGGTAAGGAGTAGCAAGCAGGTAGGCGGTAAGGAGTGATGGGTCCCAGGCTTGGCTGAGGGAAACCCCTCCACCCCATACCAGTGCAAGAATTTCATGCACCGGGCCTCTAGTGTTTAAATAAAAGACTATTCAGGTGTATTAGTGATGGTGCTATTTTTAGGGACTGGTCAGTTTTCTCAGTTTCACATGAGGGCTAACCCACTCCTTTTGTGTAGGATTAACTCTGGCAATAGAGCTCAGAGGGCAACCTATTGGATTAGCGAGCATGCTTGGGTATAAGGATACCTGAAAGTTCTACATTCAACCCTTTTAAAAGGGGCATTTAAATAGCTCTTCATATTATATATTATTATGTGAAGTTATTTATGTAATTTAGTGACAATATTCTTAATTTTGTCATCCAGAGAGAGGCAACTTTAACTAGTCAGGACTGAATATCCTTCTATATAGCTAGTGTGATTATGTAAAAAAAAAAATAGACACCATTATTCTGTTTCATTTTTATATAGGTTTATATGTCCTGAAAATAAATTGAATTTCAATTAAGAAAATGTCATGCCTGAAATTTATTTTTATTATGCAGGAATGTTAAATTTTATTCTTAAATATATCTGACTTTTTCTGTAGGAAATTATAATTGTAATATCAATCCTTAATTTATATTAAAGATGCAGTAATTTTTTAATGTACTTTAGGTTGAAATCTAAGTTTAATATAAACACAATTTTGAGAATTGGAAACAAACTGTCATAAGGCTAGTATATAGGGTTATTTATGTTCAAGAGCACTAAAACTAAGTTATAAAGATATAAGAGATTTGTTTAGAGATTTGTTTCATCGTGTTTATTATTACTGGCTGTAGAAAATGTTGTGGTAATAATGCTTGTTGAGATTTAGTTGAGACTTAAAAGGATCAAAATCTTCTGATATTTTAAGAGCTTACCACAAATTATATTGTATATTATTTATTACATACATACTGCAACATAATAATGAAAGTAAAGCCTCAAAACTTGCAGGTTGATTAATAAGTTAATAACCATGAATTTAAATGAGCATTAGAAGCATTTCTATGGCACGTGATAAAAATAGTGATGTAATTGTCACATTGTCTGAATTAGATTACATGTAAGACATATACAATGCTTTGCAGAAATATGGCTACAACATCAGGCCAAACATGCTCCCAAAGAGAATTTAAACTGAAAATAAGGAAATAAAACATTGAAACATTTTCATGGAGATGTGATTAAAAAGTAATTTTTAAAGACAAATTTACATGAGAGTTATTATGATAATTTTTATGAATTTGCCTTTTTGGTTCTCATGATTTTTGTTATTTGCAAAAGTGCTCATCAGCCTTTACTCTTCTGAGTATTAGATTCTGTGGGATACTTCACTTTCTTAAAACTTAAAAAACACTCCCAAGACTATAAGTTATAGCATTGTCTATGATCAACTCCTGCTAATATTTAAATTTTTCCATCGATTCTCAACCTGTGTTACTTACCCTATTTTTTTAATCTCCTACTCCATAACAGACCCTACACATTTTTGTCTTTTTCTTATGCTGAAAACTCCACTCTGAATACCCGATCTTCTTTCCCCCATATTCCAAAGTCTACATATAACCAGAAAATTTCTCTTTACAGAATCTTCTGAATTCCTCATTATACAATATCAATTTCTCTCCCTTAATCTATATTCACTCGGTATGGTTGCCTAGTATCTATCACACTGATTTGCATATAATGCTATGTAATAGTTCTTATGTGTGCATGTATGTGTTGAGATTTAGTTGAGACATATATACACAGTTTTTTTATTATATGTAAAAGTACACATGCAGATATGAGATCTTTGTCCCCTTCAACATGATTAAAGTAGATCCATCTGTCACCCACTATTACCCCCACTTGTAAGTGAAGTAGATAAATTGAAATGAATGAGCTCCTTTCATTTCGAGGATTTCCATTGAAGGAATATTTAAAAGGCTAAAACATTCCTTACTATGAGAGTTATAATTTTGCTATGCTTTGTAATTAGGAATACCTTGAGAATCTACTTTCCCTTTATGGTTCTTCAATGAGAATAAAACCAATATTCAATATTCAAATATACTAATATATAAAGCAAATAATTTTCAACTATTGAAACATACTCTCTTCACCAAAGAGAGATTGCCTAATTGTATTCCCCATTGGCTTTGTTCCACTTTGCACATGTCATTGGAGAAACATCTAACTTGAGCTACACAACAAAGGCACTTTTGCCGAAAGCCAACAAAGCCTTTTGAGGATATTGCTTATCTAACATCAGGATCAATAGAAAAAGTATATTGTCATTCGCTACGTCATCCATTTATTCATTCATCTATCAGTTCATTGTTTACCTACTACCTTCACAAGTGTTCTAGCTGGAGTGGAAGTACATGCAGAATTTGAGAGTCTCTTATTCTGTGCACGCGCATACACCATACACAACGGCATACAGAGGGTACAAAATATATCCTTTTAGCCCTGGATGGTATGGCTTAGTTGGTTGGAGCGTTGCGCCATACACCAAAAAGTTGGAGCTTTGATTCCCGGTCAGGGCACATACCTAGGTTGCAGGTTTGATCCTTGGTCAACTGGTCAATGTTTTTCTCTCTTTTCCTTCCTCTCTTTCTCAAATCAATAAAAACATATCATTGGATAAAAAAACGTCCTTTCACATGCTTGTAGAAGCTATCTCCTTGTTCCTATCATTTTTCACATCAATGTCAATTTCTTCCATGTCCTTCTGTATATCATCATTCATGTGGATGGTTGGAAAGCATTAAAGCAGTCCATGATAGCTATTTTAAAGTTTTCAATAATGGTTGAATTTCATGCCTAGGAATTTTGTGGCCATTTTGGATGTGTGTGTATGTTTGTGGATATGAAGTCTGAAATAACATATTCCCAGCTCCACAGTAGAATCTCTTTAGGCTAGGGCTCTGGAAGTACCTAAACTCGAGGTATGGAGGTTGGGAAAGGACTAGGATTATTTGGGAAGTTGAGATGAAATTAGGACCATTGGGATTGAGACAGGGCCTTTGGGAGTTGGGGCTCTCAGGGAACTGGTAATTCCCAGTAGAGGACTAAGGATTTTGAGGGAATTGGTTTCTTTAATGCTTTAGCCCTCATGTTAGTTACTATTTCTTCGGTTTTGCGGTACTCAAAGTACTTTGGAAAGGGAAGCAAGTCATTACAGGCAGAGTGGTGTGGGCAGAGGCAAATAATTGGTAATGTGGGATGTCCATTGCACTTTGAAAGTGCATATATTCGTATGTTTGTTCCTTTCTATCTCTAGGTACCTGTATTTTTAATGCATTTGGTATTTTTAAAATTATACCACTAGATGTCAGCAGCAACCTCCCCGGGTTTCTGTGGCCTTCATTGGTAAAAACAAAAAAATAATTGCTGCTTTATTAGAACACTGTCGGAGAATAGTAAGTACTTATTTTAAAAGTATAAGAAGTATTTCTTAAAATATGAGGAGGATGATAAGCATCATAAAATACTTTGAAATTGTTTTTTTAAACTGGGGTTTTTGTTTACGTGAACAATTACTTCTCCTTCTAGTATTCTGTTCACCAATTAGATGGCATGAAGAACCATGTGTGAGGATGAGTACTTTGTTAGAAATTATACCTGTTGCCAAAACTCTAAACTTCTGTTTCAATACTTTATGATTATTTTATGCCATGATTGCAGGAGTATTTGTGCTTTGGGTTTGTTCTGTTCTGTTTTTGTAGAAGAAGCATTTTCAGTGCTTTGGCCCATCAGAAGACTGCGTGGTATAAATTTTTCAGCATCCACATCTGCACACTGTTTACTTAGAACTGTCTAAACTTTCCTGGATCTGTGCTCTGTTGTTTCAAAATACTCAGAGCATTTTGAAATATGCCAAAGAGTGTAATGGGTATTTGCTCACCAGTTGATAAAGAAAACAACCTAGAAACTGAAAAAAAGAGATATTTTTGCATGAATTATAATACACACAATTGTTTAATCCTTAAAGCACCAGGTAAAAAAGCATCTCATTCCCCCTCAGAAATCAACAAGAAAATTATAGTATTGGCCAATGTTTATTAGACACTAGTAATGTTATTTTTAAATAATGTCATTAATATCCAGTCAAATCAGATTCACATTAGCAGGAAGATTCAGACTAATCTGTTAGATTTTAATCATCAGATAGAATTCAATCTTAGGTGATTGGCTATGATTTGACCAAGTACCAAGCATATCTATATGTACAAAAGCCTACGTGACTGTTACAACCGAATGACTGGTTGACCAGTTGCTATGATGTGTACTGACCATCAGGGGGCAGACAATCAATATAAGAGCTGCCCCCTAGTGGTCAGTGCACTCCTACAGCCAACCTCCTGTGGTCCCTCCCCCCGGCGGGCCAACCTCACACAGTCCCTCCTCCTGGGCCCTAATTGGGGGGCCAGCTGACCAACCTCCCGAGGTCCCTCCTCCTGGCCAGCCATCCCCCTAATAGGCCTCGATCACCTGCCAGCCTGAGAGACCCCACCCATGCACAAATTCGTGCACTAGTTTTAAAATAAAATTAAAAAATGTAGACTTATTCCCATTTTTCCCCCTTGGAAAAATTCTGATTTCAATGCATTTTAAAAATATATTCAGAAAAGCTAAGAAAGATAATTATGAAAACAGGTTCTTTACTGAAACCAGTTCTCCCAAGGAAAATACTAATGTAAATATTATACCCTTATCACTTTTAAGGTTAAAAAAAATGTTTTAGTTGCTGCAGTAAGTGGAAGGTGGGCTGGGACATAGGCTAAAGAAATAATTTCATTCAAACTGAAGTTGTAGTCAAGAATTACTGGTTTAAGTTCATAAGATTATCATTTTTTGTGTGTATTGCTATTTTAGAACTGCTACTAAAAATAACTTATCAAGATTTTCCTCATGACAGTGGCTGAGTTATGCTTGTAGGTGATGAGGCAAACATTTGGAAGTGTGCTGCAGTTTCTTGACCCATGTAATCTCCTCTTGGGGAGCAGATGCTGTGGGTAAGTGCTGCTCATAAATGGAAGGCACATCGTTAGCCAGATGTTCAGTTAAGGCAGTCCCAACATTGAACCTGGTGTGGGAGCACACAGCTGCTTGCTCTGTAACCCTATGCTTCCAGTACTTAACCCCCTTAGAGGGTTGGGCTGGGATGGGACCGAGAAATCTGCCTTCCGTTTGTCACTTTCCTTATCATTTACAAATAGTTAAATGCCACAGATGTTCCTGAAGTATTTTGTATTAGAGATGGTGCCAATTTCAAGCAAACTGTTTTAGCTCCACATTGAGAAACTGACTCCCACTTCCATATGCACCAGTGAGTTCCTTCTCAACATGCTCATTTATCTGTGCATTGCAGACACAATTAAGTTAATATAGAGAGGGCTGGGTTCGCTCTGGGCTCTTCCAGGAATTCAGACGCCCAGCCTGATGTTGAAAGACCACTTTTTGCTGCTGCATCCCGAATGTCTCTTCACAAGTGTGCTCACTGGAACCTAGTGCTACTGAACTCAGTGAGTTTTACATAGAAATAGACAAAAGGATAAAAGGTTTCATGGCTCACTAATTTTAAGAAATGCTGGGTTAAACAAAGTTAAAGAGGTTTCTTTAAAGCAGGATTTTCAGAGACTTGTATTCAAAGGAGCATCATAAAACTACAGAAGGAAGATATAAAATTGAGCATTTTCCGAAACTACCTGGTCAATTAATCAGGTAATAAAAGTGTTACTGTCCATTTTGCAAGGGAGAGGTTTGATGTTTGATCTAATTGGTGACATGATAGCTGGGCAAAGATCTGATATTAGATGTTTATGCAGGAAGTGTGGAGGGCTTTGGATTTCAATTACTTTTACTGCATTGACATGTTACTTGTTTTCATGAAAATACAAGAGGCCCTATGCACGAAATTCATGCCAGAGTAGGCCTTCTTTCCCCCGGATGCCGGCACCAGCTTCTATCTGGCATTCGGGAACCAGGTTTCCCTCTGGCAGGCACCTGGGACCCTGGCTGGCTTCCCTTTGGCCGCCAGCAGGGACTTGGGACCCGGGCTTTCCTCGCAATCCGGGCTTTGTCAGGAAGGACTTCCGGAACACCATTCGGCTGTCTGGTCTAATTAGCATATTATGGTGTTATTATTTAGGATGCTTGCTCTTTCTTATAAATTTATTAAAATTACTATAAATTTAATAGATCAATATTCTGTCATTATTAGATCTCACAAACCTTGTGGTAGACATCTCAGGTTTAATTTTCTTTGTTTTTGGAGTTCAGTTTGGGAAACATTTCATTTTTGAAGTTACCCCAATCTCATTCTATGTGGTATTGACAAATTATGGACCAGAATAGTAGCAAATATTAATCAATTACTTATTTGATGCCAGCACTGTCCTAACCATAGTACTAAGAATTAGGTCCCACTGTTATCTCTGCTTTTGTTTTGTCACAATTGTACTGTGTAACAAATACCCAATGAGCGAAACTCATTGGCACAAATCTGCAAATTGTGCAGTTTACACTGATCTTAACTGGGTTTGCTCTGTATCTGCAGCCAGCTGGAAAGTCAGCTATGGGTTGACTTTGCTGATCTTGTCTTAGCTCTCCTGTGTCCATGACTTTGGCTGGGACAAATGGGCTGACTTGGCTTTGTTTTACAGGATCTCTCTTCCCCTGACAGTCTAAACTGAGCTTGTCCTTTTGGTGGTATCGGAGTTCTGAGCGAAAAAGAGCAGAAATGCTTAAGCTTTCTTGAGGCTTGGGCTTAGCACTGGCATCAAATCACTTCTATCACATTCTGTTGACCAAAGCAAGGCTGGAATCGAGGGATGGGGCAATAGACTCCATCATTGTGCAAAAAAAGTTGCAAAATCACATTGCAATTGGTTGGAGCCAGGAACAGGGAGAATTGGAATCATTTTTGCAACCAATCTGTCAGAATCTCCATTTCACATGTGAGAAAACTGAAATGCAGTGAGATGAAGTCACCTGCTTCTAGGGAGGACCTGCACCCTTTAACTGGCCTATAGTGAAGTTGATTTCCCAGGCCCCTATGTTCTTTTTCTAGCCCCTGGACATGTGGGTAATGGTTTATTTTCTTGTCCACATTAGTTTGCTTTCTTCAGTCTTGCCTGACATTCCGAACAATTCAATTCACAGAAGCTGTCCTGCTCACAAAAGATATCCCTCTGAAAATACTTGGGGGCCCTGTTCTCCCAGCAGAGTTCTCACAAGCATGCAGGGTTTCTGCTGACTTGCAAGTGAACTCTGGCTGTGGAGTGGATATTACAGCCTTAAAAAAGGAAAAGAATAACTCCATGGCAAAAGGGCCTTTCTTCTCTCTGGGTATAAGTTTCCTTGAAAACTTGTTTATTGATTTTCCTTGTAACAACTGAGCTTGCAAGCTATAAAAGGAAAAAACCACACAAATAAAAGCGGGGAAATAATATCAATGACCAACAAGTTTTTCATCAGTTTTATCTCATATGTAGTCCATCACACAGGACTGTGAAATAAAAAGCACCCTATACTCCATTCCAGTTTTTTATGATGGAGTTCATGGAATTTAGTTGATCAAAAGGGAAAGCAAACACTTAAATGTTTCAAGCAGGGTCCATTCCCATTAAAAGTAACTACGTAGGAATTAGTGTCGTTGTGTGAGGAAAGTGCCAGAGGTGGGTTGCCGGGGTTCTTGTTCCTGCATTAAGAAGGGCTCAGGAAATCTGGAGAAGGCTGTGCGTAGCTTAAATAGTCCAGAGACGTAGCTTAAATAGTACAGAGACGAAAGATATTTTTGAAAGGCATTGGGGGTCAGAAGAGCCTAGTTTAAAAGAAACTAAGATCTCCTGGTCTCAGGACACCATGCTTTTTATTAACACAAATTGTCCTGAGGCAAGGCAGAGACATACACTTCAAAGGGTCAGGGTTTCTTATACAGTGGCCATTGTCAGAATGGGGGAAATTAGCCTATGGCTGTTCAGGCGTTTGGCCAGTAGGAGGCAATAACATGTAGATTAATGTGCCCTGAGCTGTCTGGCAGCAAGCCATCATCCCTTTTCAGGTTTGGGGAAATGTCTTCAGCCATTCCCAACAGGTGACAACATATGTGACTCAGCCCTTGTTGAGTCCCCAAGTTCCATCAACCTTTTGATGAAACTCTTGCAGTTATGACATGCTGGAATTGGCTTCCGGCAGTGGGAGAGCTGAAGAAACCAAAAGCAGTGCAAGTTGGTGCTTGATAGCATTGAAGTTTTGGAGTTGTCACTGAGTAGGAGGAGCTGATCCAAGGGAAGGGCACTGATGGATCTGGCAGAATAGAATGTGTCAATCAGCAGTCTCAAAGTCTGTCTTCTGCTTCATTGGCTTAAAGCCACGATCATGAATTGATAATTCCCAACAGTTGGATATGGCCCAGAGATTGGTTTTGTTCTCTATTGTTCTAATAAGTCAGATTTGAAAAATGCGTAGTTTCATGAGCAAATTTTAGAATTTCAGGTTGAAAAATCCAGTCAGAAGATCTGGGAATAATTCATTGGAGCCGAGCAGTGTCTGCTCCCTTTAGAAAAGAGCTGCATAGCTGTAGTTGGTTTGGCTCAGTGGATAGAGCATTGGCCTGTGGACTGAAGGGTCCCAGGTTCCATTCTGGTCAAGGGTACATGTCCGGGTTGTGGGCTCCATCCCCAGTAGAGGGCATGCATGAGGCAGCTGATCAATGATTCTCTCTCATCATTGATGTTTCTATCTTTCTCACCCTCTCCCTTCCTCTCAAATCAGTAAAATATATTAAAGAAAAAGAAAAAGGCCTGCATTGTTCTTGCATTTCAGTCCCCATTGTTACCACAATACCCATTTGCCCATGACCCTCATAGATGATGCGATCTGGCTCCTGTGGGCCTATGAGTGTGAAATTCCTGCTTTAAACCTCAATCTATGGGATTTGTCTTTGAAATAGGGAATCATGGTTAGGCTTATTTATTTAGCCTCAGCCAAGGGTGGTTGCAGCTCAGTGAATTAGTGATTTTTAGGATCTGGTTACCAGCGCTGGTGACTGAGCTCTGTGTATTGATTCATGTCAATAAAACATGACACATATTTATAAACGAACACATACTCTTGACCTGAATAGATGGGGAGCAGAGCAGGTTTTCTCTTTCCTGTGTGTAAGGCCTTTTAGCAACTGAAGTTATTATTCATGCACTGATACAATCTCTCAGAATTGTTAAGTGCCTACCCTGAGTCAAAAAGTCTATTAGTTTCTGGACTTACAAAGACAAACAAAGTATATTTGGATACATATGCCCTCCTCTCTCATAGAGCTTAAAACCCAAAAGGGGAGACAGACAATTTAATGATTACAACAGTGCATGGTCTGGGTATTCCAAGGTATGGTGAATATTCACAGCTCAGACAACGGCCTTTATGTAGTATTTAAATAAAATAGACATCCCAAGGGATAGTTTTATCAAATTACATGTAATTCATACATCATTTTACTCCCCTTCCTTCCTCCCTCCCTCCCTCCCTCCCTCCCTCCTCCTCCTCCTTCTCTCTCTCTCTCTCTCTCTAACTACGAACATTCTCACATCCTTATGGCAGAAGACTTACACTAATTTATTGCTGAAAATTAGCCCTCTCAAGGTGTGTTCATTGCTTACTCCCACTCCTGTACTTATATACCTCACTCATAATGCCTTGGTTCATTTGTTTTTAAGTTTCTTCATCTGAGTTTCCGTGGCCATTCGGGCCTCCTTATCTTGCCACCATGTTGCATCCTGTGTTGCTGTTGAGGACTTGCGTCCTTTGCACTGTGAAGCACAGCTTCCTCTATCAGTCACTCCTTCTGACGCACCCTCCTTTTGTTCAAAACTAGGTCCGAGATTTCACATATATCAATATATATTTAGTGACTTAGAAGGCAGAGCCCTTTTCCTTTCCTGGAGTCTCACCTTTTTTCCTGGCTATTCAATGATTCTTGTTCCCATTTTTTTTTTTTCATTTTCAGGGTGTTTCTGATGATCTTTTCAGCCTAATTGCACCTAAGTGGCTGTGACTGCTATTGAATCTCTGTGGCATTTCTTCAGGGGTGGCCTGTGGTTGACCTTCATGGTTTTTTGGCTATACTGTGCCCTTTTAGGTCACCTTTCACAGTACAGACACTGGGTGGAAGGGGGTGACCACTAACCACTGTGGTAATGTAATGAGTATGGTTTTTCTCCCCTTGTCTTACAGGAGTCAGGAGGTAGGTAACTGTGACCCACCTTGGCTATTATCTGCCAGGTGGTACCAACAACAGACCAGATTGTTCTCTCTCTGTGACTTTTTCTGTGATTCTGATTGCCTTCTTGGGGCTCCCTTCTTCCCACCAGTTTTCTGAGACTGGCCCTCTAGCCGCTCATCAACCCTGACATCTTCCCAGTAAATTCTATTATGATATAAGGAAGCCAGAGCCAATTTCTGTGTTTTCAATTCATAACTCTGACTGAAATGTGATCGTAACATTTTCTGAGATAGCAAATGTATAAAACATCTGTGTTTCAACATTTTGCAATATTTTGGGTACAATGTTAACTAAGTATTCTTGGCCCGGATAGTTTTTATATTGAAAAGTGGCATAAAAATATAAATTCAAGACATTTCACTGGTTCTTAACCACAAGACCACACGTAATTTCAGAGAAAGGTCATGTGACCTGATTCTAAGAACAGATTATAATCTGAGGTAGGAAAAGCACCTGCTGCAAGAATTAAAGATATTAGTTCCATGGGACTGGCCTAGGATGAAAACGATTAATAGGATAAATACACAACTGTTAGATTTTTCCCTAACAAGAATGCTCTTTAAAAAAAAAACAAAAACAATGATAGGTGTTAATAGAATTCAGAACGTATATTTAGAAGAAAAGAAATTCTCTATCCCACAATGGAAAAGAATACAGAAATACAATACTATAGAAATCTGACTGACTGCTCCCATTTTTGAAGATCTGGTTCCAAATGGATTCAGTTGAAGGAATACCACGCATAGCACAGAGAAGAATTATTAAAACCATATTCAACTCAGCTGTGTTTTTATGGGAAAGACAGATCATGCAGTTTCTTCATCTAGTGCATTTTTAAGTTAAAAAATGGCAGCTCAGGATTCAGTATCTGCATTTTAAGTAGCAAAAAGTATATACAAATACCCATGGACTGAAACCAGATTCTTCATTTATTGAGCCTAATGTCTACACCCTCTGCCCCTGGCCTTTTGTGGCTTTAGAAGTCACTGTGTGGCTTCACCATGACCATAGACTAAAGATACCTTCTGACCTTTGCTTACTATCTGAACTAGAGATGCTGATATCACTATTCAGTTGCTGGAGACTTTGCCAATTGTTTAGCTATTAGATCAGTGATTTTTAACCCGTGTGCCACACTAATTTTTAAAATATTCAATACCTGACCATTTGGTCATGGACACTGACCGCTTTTCCCTTAGACTGTCAAATTAAAAAATGACAACAGCCAACACAATAATAGCCGTCAATGTGAGTGAATCAAAATTATACCTGCTTTTTGTCATTTTGGCAAAAAATGTATTTTTTGATATGCTGCAGAATTTCAGTAATTGGTTTATGTATCCATGAGATGAATAATGTTGAAAATCACTGTATTAGATCATGGTTGCCTGGCCATTGATTATGCAACAGTATGTCATTGGTGATATGACAACGGAAGTTTTGATAGAATAATGAAAACAAAAGTTTGATTGGAATGGTTTTATGGAAGGATGGAAAAGACAATGGGAGGACCAAGAGTATAGGCAAATCTATTGAGATGTTTTACTGTATAGGGAGGGAGAGAAAGGGGGTGGATGTTAAATAAAGCATTTATAAATAGATCAAAAAAAATTTTTTTGGTTAATCCTTACCCAAGGATATTTTTCCATTGATTTTTTTTTTTTTTTAGAGAGAGTGGAATGGCAAGGGAGAGACACAGAGAGAGAAACATAAGCGTGAGCCACATCGATTGGTTACTTTCCTCAAGCACCCCTTCCAGGGCCTGGGATTGAGCCTGTAGCCAAGGTACATGCCCTAGACCAGAATCGAATCCAGGACCCTTCACTTTGCAGGTCAAGACTCTATCCACTGAGCCAAATTGGCTAGGGGTAAACAGATCAGAATTTTAACAGAATAAATTTTTCATCATGCACTATCCTTTCTAAATTTAAGCAGGTGTCACATTCTGACAAACAAGCTAGCCTTAAATTATATAGTCCCTTATTTTGTTAAATATGCAGTATTCTGGGAATTTCAAATTCCCAAATAGAATCTTTATAATTTTGAGTTTATCTGATAAGGATGTTGTTGTTATTCGTATTATTATTGCTATTTACCTGTGAATGCAGGAGAACAAAGGGATTTGGGCAAAGCAGTGCCTAGAAAGTGATTTGCAATGTCTTATCTCTCTGTATAAAGGGCTAATATGCCAAGTGTCCCTCTGACCATCCAACTGGTTGCTATGGTGCACATCATCCACCAGGGGGCAGATGCTCAACACAGGAGCTGCTGTGATGTGCACTGGACATTTACAAAGAAACGGCGCCGTGGACCTGGCGCCGACAAAGTAACACTTGGCTTCCCCCAAGCAGGACACAGGCCCTGCCGCCACCCCGGAGCAACCGCCCACCAAATCACAGCTGCTGAGACCCATGGTGCAAAATGTGGCCCCCAGCTGAGCCTGGAAACAGTGGCTGTGGGCGCTGGGTAATGACATCATGTAGGAACACCTGGCTTCCCCTCCCTAGCAACTAGCTTCCTTGAACTTTCTTCAGCCCAGGAACATGACTTGCTTTATAGCCAGATGCAAATATTTTACACTTTAACCAAATGTCTGCGAAGCATTTTCCTGTGCCTCATCTCATTTGATCCTCACAGAAGTCCTGGAGTAGGTAGATAGGAGACTTGCTAGAATCCTATTTTCTTTTCATTAGCTGGAAAAACGGAGATTTAGAAAGCTTAAAAACTTGACCCGACTGAAAGAAGTAAGAAATGGCGGACCTTGAAAATGACTTCAATTTTTTTCACTGATCAGCATATAGTCAAACACTGCTGCAGTTAAATATTTTACCTTTTGTTCTCCCTGAGTGATCTACAATAATAATCTGCTTCATGTAGATATTTACTGCTGTGCTGCTGACAATCACCTGAAAAAGAAGTTGGGGTGCTTCACTGGGCTGGAAAAAGTTTAGCTAAATCAGAAAGCAGGTCTAATTAAGCAAGTTTATCCTATATACTAAAAGGTTAATATGCAAATCTACCAAACGGTGGCACCACTGGTCACTATGACATGCACTGACCACCAGGGGGCAGACACTCAATGTAGGAGCTGTCCCCTGGTGGTCAGTGCGCTCCCACAGGGGGAGTGTGGCTCAGCCAGAAGCCAGGCTCGCAGCTGGAGAGTGCAGAGGCGGTGGCGGGAGCCTTTCCTATCTCCATGGCAGTGCTAAGAATATAGAAGGGGTTTTAATACAGTGCTTAAGCCATCAGTCGGACATCTAAAAGGCTAAGTGGACTCACACATGCACAATACATATAAAGCTCTTGCTGGCGCCAATCACATGCATGTGTTTTGATCCGTCATTGTCAGTTATGAATTTGGTGGACACTTCTATTATAGAGAAAGGGTGAATAGAGATATTAAAATATTTCTTCTAATTAATTTCCTTTCAATATGCACAAATGCATGCACTGGGCCTCTAGTCCCTACATAAGAATGGTTACCCATGTTTAGTGATCTGACATTTATACCAGATCACAGTTTGGGGATCTGAGTGTTTTAACTCATGATCCTGGGAAGTTCTGTTGGCTGCATTTCCTTCCATTGCTTACACATCTCTCAACTCTGTCTCCTGTTTTTCTTGTAGGTTCTTAGTATATGCTTTGATCACATGAAGTAATGAAAAGCAATAAACTTTGACATTAAAGCATATAGAAAAGCTCACTAAGAATATGTTGTCCAAACCTTTTTTAGTTGAGATTGATTGACAATTTTATCTAATTGGATAGGTTTTTAAGACAAGATGAACAGAACATAATCATGTGATTAAAAGCTACTGCCCAAAACAAATAACATCACTTCCCTATTTTATTAGAGTATTATTTTGATTTAGATGCTAATATAAAGATAAATAAATAATATAATAATTCACTTTTACAGTTAATACCACCAGATTCTTTCTTTCTTTCTTTTTTTTTTATTAATGGCAACTCAATAGATTTAGGCAGTTTTTTCAGGAATGTCAATGATGTTGGTATGGGTTGAGGAGAGCTTAACAGTATCAGAGGAGGGGGGAATATTGGGGTTAGAGGTGACTTCTCTTAGAGTCAATTCTTCAGATGTCTCCTTTTCCTGGAAATTATGAAGCATTGTACAACAAATAACAACACAGCTTATGCTGCTTACAACTCACATCAACATGTGTAAGATGTGATTCTAAGAAGTTTTAAAAAATTCATTATTAGTATAATAAATGATAACTGACATACCTTTAAACTAAAAGAAAGTGAACGCTTGCCATTGTCCCTATTGTGCTTCGCTCTCTCCGAACTGCCATTCTAAGAATAAATGCACACAATGGAGTGTGCTGGGCTGCACACAGGTTTCATCAACTTCCTTGCTGGAGGAAAGTACTTTTATGAAAACAAGTAAAATATGTAAAGGAAAATCATATAATAAGTAATTTTACAATAAAAGAGTGGGACTATGAGCCTACTTTTGCTTGGATATCCTTAGTGTTATCCAATTTGCCCCCTGACTAGACCCCTCAACTGGCTGGCTGGCAAAGGGGTTGGTCAATTGAGAGGCACAGGAGGGGATGGCTGTAGCCCGTAGTTTTGAAATATTCAGAGAACTATGTAAGTAGTAGCTGATGGTAAGACAAGAGGGAGACAGGGGTTGAGTTGGCACTGCAGATGCCATGGTAAGATAGTTTAAGAAGTTCAGTGAGAAAGTTGGGTAGACACTGATGGTGTAGTTTGTACAGGAGGTGGATTTGGGGCAAGGTGGGGAAAGGGAGTATTTGTACCACAAAGTTAGGAACTGGGTCAATTATTGCCTTGCACTGATGTGTGTATACAGCGTGTCCTCGAATAACAATGTCATTTTGTTATAACGTGGATGAGAAGGCCGTAGGAATTTAACTCTTTTTAATATCATTTCGCCTACAGTAAAATTGGTTTCATTATATATCATTTTGCTTAAAGTCGCAGAACTTATTGACATCAAGCAAACCTATATGTTTTGTCCCCTTGGCTAGATTTTATGCTCTTTGAGGGTGGCAGCCTCATTGTATAATTGCCTCCTTGAGGTGGTGGACGTAGTTAAGGAATGAGGTTGGTTGTTGTGGAGAATCTCAGGTGAAGTTTTTGGGTACTTTTCCAACCCCTTCAGGGCTACAGTAAATGGCTCGTGGGCTCAGAGGCTCTCTCTGACTTATTAGAGAACATGGTACAGGGCAGAGAGGAAACAACTCACTTTAAGATCAGAGTGAACTTCAGTTCTTCTATGCTAGTGTCACCATCCGACACTCTGGGTTCTAAACACTGTCTTTCTAGACGCCTAGTCTCTTTTCATCCACTGAGGGCTCTTTGACATTCAACATTTTCCTGCTTGTCCTGGGGCACTTGTCTAATTCTCATAGTCCCAGCCCACTCTCCGGGAACCTGACCTGGGGCCTTATCGACTGTATCCAGGTTTTGTCTTATTCTGTCCCTTGCGATCCAATATCCTGATAAGAAACATTGCCTTCATTGAGTGAAAGACATGTATGTGACCAGTGAGACCTATGCCTGACAATTAAGATCTGGTTGTGTAGGGGAGGCCAGGGGATTGTCAAGGGTGGGGGAAAAAAGGAGACATATGTAATATCCTTTGTAATACTTTAAGCAATAAAACTTAAAAAAAAAAGATCTGGTTGCAATTGGCCCTGTGGATGGTTAACTTAGGACTCTGCTGGATACAGTACTATAGTTGTCTGAATAAGCATTATGTAACTGATTTAAATTCTGTAGCACAGTTTATTAAATCATATGTATTGGATAGGGTTCCGCCTTGGAGGCATACTGCTAATCACATAATGCAACATCTTATTTTTCCTTCAATCAGTTGTTTTCAATCATAGACTATACATACTATTTTAAAAATAAACTAGTACTTATTTACAGATAATTGCAGGAGGAAAGTGACAGCTGCATTATACTTGATCCTTTGCTTAAAAAAATGTATTAAGAACTAAGACATTCAGATCTTTTGCATGGGAAAGGTTTTCAGCATTATTAAAATTTATTTCAATGTATTAATTTTTTAAAATTTATTTTTAGGGAAACAAAATATCTATTCAGTTTAGCAGAATCATCTGCTTCGAGCTTCCTGGCTAACGGAAGGCATGCTTTCAACTTTGGCAGGACTGCTTAAGAATTAGCTTTGTGTTTGGGACTCTTTCATTTCTTGGTTCATTGCTGGACCTCAATTTCAGAACATCATATCTTTGTGCAGTCCTGAAAGGAGGGTCAGTGATTTTGATACCTCCGTAAGAGAAGATTATTCTGCCAGGTAATGCTTTGCATATTTTATGGATAAATTTTATTATTTTTACCACACAGGCATAGATATTAATACTTTAAAAAAGCTGATTAAGATCTTCTAGGTACAATAAATTGCATTGCAATTTTTGCATATTTCTCTTCTTTTCACTACTCATAAATGCTCTATGTTAAAACTGACCAACAGTGAGAGGTAGTTTTTAATTAAGAAATTGGTTTCTTAAGTTTTTGCTTCTAGTAGAGAAACAGATTTTCCTGAAGGATTTTAGCTGGTATCACTGTGCATATAATAAAAGCAAATATATTTTTCAAGAACATTAAATAATTTAATCAGTACATTTTGATAAATTTAACCTAAGAATATCTTTAGGTTCACTGTAAATCTTGTTGGCAAATAGAAGGAAGTGAATTATGAAACGGTAGGAGGGATGCCACCTACTAATATTTACCTTCAATATTTATTTATCTTGTAATATTTTTTTATCTGTTTGTCACTAGTAATCTATTTAAAGTAACAACAGGGCAGGTGAGAAGCCAGCCTGGCCAGTGGCTTCTGAATTAAGTCTTTAATGGGACAGAGAAGCTATTCCGCATGCCCATTTCTTTTCTGTGTGTTGACCCAGCATTAATCTGTCCTGAGAACACTGGGTAATTCTTCATTGATTTTAAGTCGAAAGAGGTTGCTCAAGTTATCTGATGGATCCCTTTAATTCAGGGGAGTCAATGAGGCCCAGAAAAGTGAAGGGCCTGCCTGCCTCTGGCAAGTGGCAGAGTTGGAAATGGAGCTCACACCTCCTGGTTCTTTCCTTCATTTGTTCAAATGGAGCTTTGGCTGCTTCTGGAAGGGATGCGGTGAACAAAGAGGTCTTTGTAATCAATCCCCAAGGTCAATAGTTTAGGGCAGTGGTTCTCAACCTTCTGGCCCTTTAAATACAGTTCCTCATGTTGTGACCCAACCATAAAATTATTTTCATAGCTACTTCATAACTGTAATGTTGCTACTGTTATGAATCGTAATGTAAATATCTGATATGAAGGATGGTCTTAGGCAACCCCTGTGAAAGGGTCGTTCGACTGCCAAAGGGGTCGCGACCCACAGGTTGAGAAACACTGGTTTAGGGGCTTTGTAGTTGAGAAGTGCCTACCTTTTTTTTCTGAATTACCTTGAGAAAGGCTGGAGAAGAGAGAACAAAAGCAGATTATTCAGGAGTCGTAGGATGAACTGACGTTGTCTGTATCAGGTAACTAGAATAGTGATGTTGCTTTCTTTCCAAATCTGAATTGTCAATGGATAAACAGGTGTGATCTTATTAATGCTTTTGAGACACCTGGGACCTGCTCTGACATTGTCTTCAATGGTCTTCCTACCTCTGCCTGACTAATAAATGTATACGGGGTTTGACCTTAGAAGGTACAACCTGAGTATTAATCAAGGGACATTTTTTTCTGGTACCATCTGTTTTCCAAACATGGACCTTATGGCATATGTTGTATTATGTGGATCCTGAGAAACTAAAATTAACAACAACAACAACAACAGGCTGCCAAATGTTTCAAAATCACATTCCAGTCTTGGTGTCAGCAGGCTACCATTCCCCTCTGATTTTTTTGAGTGGGGTTTTAGGGTTTGTTAGAAAGTGTGATGACAGTTACAGCTAAAGATAACATTAAGATGAGAAGGAAACGAGACCCATTGGAAAGGGAGGTGCACTTGGAGTTTCACATTAAACAGATGGTTTCCCTGAGTTCTTAGTTCCATGGAGTCCTGCAGCTCAGCTGGTCAGCACAGACGGGATGGTACACGTTAGGATAACTGAGAATTATATTCAGAATTCGAAACAGCACGATGGAAAAGAGAGCTGGTTATAAACAGCTTTTGGGTATGCTTTTCTAAAAATAGGTTCCAGGGAAAAGGTCCTAGGGCTGTGGGTCCTGGTCTGGTGGTGGGTGAGGAGGGGTTGGGGCCTCTAGACCAACTTCTGACCACTTGCTGGGCTTTTCAAAGAGGTCACCCCTTCACTATTTACTGGACTAGGAAAGGAGGTATTGGAAGCCATTTAAAAGTCTAAATTGGCTTTCTTAATGAAGCTGGAAGCACCGGCAAGGCTCTCCTGGAGGAATGGGAGACGAACATTTACAATTCCTTTCCTGGTCCTTTTTGCCAACTCTCCAACAGTTCCCCGCAGGAGAGCTGGGTTTCTTTCAAGATTGTTTCAATGTTAAATTGACACTAAATCAAGAGCACAGTAAGCCCCTACCTAGTCTTTTAAAGTGAAGAAAATTTCCAAGGCAGCCCAATCTCCTGTGGGGAGCTGATGCAGAAGTGGGGAGACAGCAGGTAACACTGAAGATGTTGGGGATGGGAAGTCAAAATAAAAGGTTTTTATGTTTATTTTAAAATATATCCTTTGCTCATACGTCTTTTCCTCACCACATCCTCTTGTATTACTTGTTTTATCTGATGAATATTTTTCTCTAGTCTGCAAGAACAAAAATTACCTTTGAAGCATTGTTCTCTGTGTTGTATTTAGGCCAAGACTCTCCAGCTCATCCTTTTCTACCTGCATGATGCCTTGTTGTCTCACGCTCTCAGGCAGTGTCTGCGTGCTTTGCAGCACACCTGAATCATATAGTAACAGATCAATACAAGACTTCTTATTATGTCTTAAAAGGATATTTAGAGGCAGATGGTACTAATGATGACTAGAGCTCTTATTAGCAAACTCTAGCGACGATGTCACTTCCTTCACAAATATATACAGGATAGTGCACTATGGAAAACATTTTTAAATGTATAAATGTCAGTTCATTCTGTTATGGAAATGGTAGTTGCCATCTATTTATATCTAGTTATCTATTTATGCATTTTGAAAGATAAAGAAAGTTTATTTGACTTTTAAAGTTGCATGAAACCAGACCTAGTACTTCCTTGCGAAGTTAGCTGAATAGAGAAGGAGGAGGATAAATATTGTTTTCTAAAGAATGACTCAGCTGTGCATGAACATATGGATGTGTGTATGGCAGAATGTGTTTTCTCGCAGATGTTGATCTCCAACAACTGTGAGGCTTTGTGATGCGAACTGTATTGTGGCCCATGCTATACCATCAGCTTGGGCTGCTGCTTTAAGAAGGTTCTCATTACAGATCTTGAGAATTAACAGCATTGAATAGAGAAATGTCAGTAGCTCTTCAAACATTTTGCAGCCTTTTTGCTTCAGAATGACCTTGAAAACAAGAGTCTGGGTAATTCTGTTGAAGGATTCATAATTTTTTTTTTTTTGGTTTAAATCTAACCAAATAGATGATTTTGAACAGACAGCTTGGCAATGCCTATTGAAAACACTCAACATATTTTTTGAGTGAGAGACTGTAATTTCAGAAAATTGTATTCATTTCACAAATATTTATTGTCTGCCAATGGGCTGAGGAACTTCACATAGTCCTTCTGAGGAGTCCGTAACGCATGGACATGTGAATTAACTGCTGTGAGAGGGACACGAGAGAGGACCACGGGCTTACTGAGATAGAGAAATCTTGTCAGGCAAGATTGTTTCTTTGAGGCAAAGAGGCTCAGAGTCAAGTTTAGTCCAGACTGTCCTATGGGGTAGGGGTTCCACAGACAGGATAGAAAGGACTGGGCAGACAGGGAAACAAGGCAGGGCCAAGGCATCATTGGTGTGGGAACAAGGACATTGTCATCCTCACTGTGTAGTTTGTGCCTGATCATGACAGGAGGAGGAGTGTCTTCCATAGGACAGTGTTATGGGAAGGCATTCTAGAAAAGAGGCAATAACATGTAGAGTTGTGGAGGTGAGAAATATCATAGTGTACCAGGGAACTTTACATAGCCCTGCAGTATTTCCTGTCAAAATCTTGGTCTTACTTTAGTATTCACAAAGAAAACAAATTATATTTCCTGCAGCAGATGTGAGATATACAAGATAAGGAAATGGCCTTCAGTTCGCTACTAAAGAGGATGACTGAGTATTGATCCTACAGTTCATTCTGATGATAAAATGAATCAGGAGCCTAGCCAATGTTGCTCAGTGGTTGAGCATCGATCTATGAACCAGGAGGCCATAATTTGATTCCTGGATTCCTAATCAGGACACATGCCAGGGTTGTGGTTCAATTCCTGGTAGGGGGCATGCAGGAAGTAGTCTGTCGATGATTCTCTCTCATCATTGATGTTTATATCTCTCTTTCGCTCTCCCAATCTCTCTGAAATCAATAAAAATATTTAAAATAAAGAATCAGGAAAATGTTCTGAAGACAAAATTTTCTGAAAAATCAAACAAAAAATGATGGTCTGGAAGGGACAGGTGTCTGTAAGAGAAGGCTGAGTGCAGCTTTAGTGTCTGTCCATGGATGATGTGGTCATGGGAGAATGAATAAGCCAGATAGTGCTATCAGGCAAGATTATTTCTTTGAGGCAAAGAGGCACAGAGTGAAGTTTAGACCAGACTGTCCTATGGGATAGGGGTTCCACAGGACAGGGTGGAAAGGTCTGGGCAGACAGGGAAACAAGGCCGGGCCAAGGCATCATTGGTGTGGGAGCAAGGACAGTGTCATCCAAGCTCTGTAGGTGATGCCTGATCGAGATAGGGATAAAGCGTGTAGGACCTGGGGTGTGCATGTGGTCATTGAGAGTCCCACAACATCCCACTCTGTTTGCAGTGTCTCAGCAAATATCATCCACATCGTTCAGTCCCTAGGACTGTATCTTCTATTCCTAGCAATTTCAATATGACAACCAACAGGCTCTGGTGTTCTCCATGCCTCCCACTTGCTTGCTCTTCTGGTTATCCTCTCCCTGCCTGGTTTTGGCCTGTAGAACCCTCCCAGCTCTGCTATCTGGACTAGCCCAAGGCTTCTGTTTTTCCTTCAAGGGTTTTCTTGAGGAAGAATGATTGTATAAGAGAAAGAGTTAGCAGCCTCACTGTCCTTGCAACCCTTTTTGTTTCGAATCCTGGAAAATGTGAAGCTGAATTTGTTTCCCAGCTCAATTCTGGAAGACTTGATGCTGTGTATTTCTGTGTACAAACTGCCATCAGAGCTTCACTGGATTTTCAATCATTATTTTCTCGCTCTCGATTTTTTTCATTGATTAATTTTGTGCTTTGGCATCGTAGCTATTTTAGAAAGTCCCTTTGAAATGAATGGAAAATTAATAAGGAAAAGTAATCAAATACTCTTTCTAATCTCATGCATACTTTGATGTAATCCTCTCAGTGCTTCTCTGCCTTGGAGCATGTTCTGGATTCCTTGTCAGTGGGTCAATTTCACCTCTTCTCTTTGATGTTCTTTTTTAGTAACTTTCAGCACTCATAACTTTCAATAATAATGATAAAAATCTTCCATTTTACTAGTGGCAAAATTCTATGTTTGTTCCCAGTTTTCTTAAGAATTCTGTCATGTTTCCCCCCTGAAATCATCAGTTTTAGTGAACAGAAAAGAAAACCTTGCCACATACCTTTTGTTTTCTTCTCTGAATCCACTTTTTTCTTAGTACCAAGTCTTAATCATCATCCCCTACCTCCTATAGATTGGGTAATTTCTGCTATTCAGTGTTTCTTGGGTCAGATAGCTTGCTTCCTAATTTCTAGAGAGTGGAGCTAAAGGGACACATACTCTTTTCTCTGTTGAAGTTATTTTCTCTTAATAAAGATTTATTGTTCTAAATTTTAAGTCCCATATGGAACTCAGGAATAAACAAAGACTGTCATTTATAATTGAGGTTGTCTTTGGGGGCATGTTACACAATCTTTGAAACATATTTTATGCTACAGGAAAATTCGTAATGGCTGATAAGAATTGTCAAAGATGAACAATATTTTGAGGGTCCCTGATCTGCCCTTTTCATGGAAATGGTGTGATGAGGTTATGCCCTGTGTTTTATTGCTATTTTGACCTCATCTGTCCTCCAGCCTTTATGATGAATCCTGACCACTGAGTGTCTGGGCAGCTCACACAGAGAGCCAACTAGACTCTGGGTATGCCTCTCAACTTGGATTTTATTTTTTGGCCTTAACCCAAGATACAACTATATATTGCCTGGCAGCCGAGGTTATCATAATTAGCCTTTCTCCCTACTCAACGTTCTTGACTTACAGTTGGTGACTTTGTCATTTCCTTCCTAACTTGCCTTAACTGTTACCTTCTGTTAACTGAAAACTAACATATTAGCCTATACCACTTACGCGTTTAAACGTTAGCATTCTGGAGAATTTAATACATCCTGATGGTCTATCTAGGGAGTGGGAACCACGGTCTCAGTGTCTTGGAAGCAGTTCCAGACTTGATTCCCACCTGATTCTAGAGAGTTTAGAAAAACCTGGTCAACAGCTGAGGGGTTCAGTCACATTTAATGTTGAAAATAAGCCTTCTGGGATTTGTGAAGCTGTGCCTGCTGTTTGTTACTCAATCAGTCATTTAGTTTCTCAAATCAAATATCTTTTTATGGCTCATATATAGTATGCAGTTAACCTTTTGTTATTATCTAGATGATTCTTAGTCTTACACATTTAAATCAATTATCTTGATAAATATTCTTAAATTCTATGGATAAATTTGCACAGAGAAACCTATTTGATTCTAGAGAAAGTATAATTGGTGTATAAACTTAAATATTACTTTAGCTTGGTAGAGAAACTCTTGACCATTTATATTTATAGAAATGATTATAGATAGAATTTCAGTGGAATGACACTACACCATATAAAAAGCCACATTACAAAATTTTCACCATGGAAGTCACTAAAATATTGTTTATAAAACATTTTTTTCACCCTTGAACGGTCTTTGAAATATTATTTTTTAAGTCTGTCTACCCCAGGAAGGATTGTCCTGAAATGCATTTGGCTTTTTTTCATCATCCCAGCAGCCAGGGAGGATCTATAAAATGGTAAATATTCAAATGTTCTTCGTGTAAAGGACTGTATATTTCCCTGTCGCAGGCAAGTAGAGGACTGTGTTGGCAGAAGTCAGCTTCTGCTTATTAAGTAATATCGCTACGACTTGGAAAGCAGGGAAGCAGCATATCTGAAGCCACAGCTTTGCTTTGATATACCGCTGACTATTATGCCTTTCAGAATTATGGAAGACATACTTAAGTCTGAGTCAGGGAATAATGTCAGAGAAAATGAGTGTCCACTTTTTTGGCAGCAGTTTAAAATATATTAAATTATAGGAATGTTCAAGGTCACGCATGTGTTCTTTGATTTATTCCCTTTTATTATATAACGAATATATATATTTAATATATAACCAATGTACGTTGTTCAAACTGATCTTTTGAGGTTTGGATTATCACTCTGACTAATTTTTGTAGTCTTATATCAATTTAGTCCAATTACAGTTTTGCCAAATAACTAGTAATGCGGAAGTGTCTTTTTTCTTTTGAAGGAGGAATGTGACCGAGGTGTATTGAATGAAATACATGTTGGCTCTTCCTTTCAATCTGAAATGGCTGTGGCTGAGCATCAAGGCCACCTCTTCACAAATAATGTCCCTGAACACTCGGGAAAATGCAATGAAATGTTAAAGACATATACTAATTCGTAATTAAATGATCAGCTTTTCTGTTTTTAAGTTATCCAACTCCTATCCCATCACTCTTCTAAATTCTCAGGCCTTTCTTGGTTGTGTGGCTGTTGAGCTATTTGGAATTACTGGTAGAAGAGCTCTTGTGTACCTAGGTAGCCATGGAGGTACAGGGGAAGGACTTTTCTTTTTTAACCCTCACCTGTGGATATTCTTTTCCATTGATTTTCAGACAGAGTGGAAGGGAGTGGGGAGGGGGAGAGAAAGAAACATTGATATGACAGAGACATTGATTGGTTGCCTCCTGCATGTGCCCCAATTGGGGCCAAGGATCGAACTTGAAATTGAGATCTGTAGGCTGATGGTCTAACCACTGGGAAAAACCGATCAGGGCAAGGGGAAGAAATGTTTTATAAATCTTCACCTTGTTAACTTAGTCTGATCTCCACTCTGAGACTATTGCCATACTTGTAGTTCTGCAACCAACCAATCATATGCTCTTGGACAAGTTATATAAAACTTTTTGGTATTAATATGTTGAGTTTCCACAAAGGGACAATATGTGTAATCCTTTATGGCAGAGCCATTCGCGAAGGTCCAGATTACCTTCTAAGAATGTCCCATTTTGTATTGTTTCACAAAACCCACCTGACATCTTGGCAGACCTATCTGCAGGGCAGCCCTCTTGGCTGGTGGCGACTTCCCCACTTGTAAGCATGCTAACTGCAAAGATACCAAAGAACGTTTTATTATACATATGCAATGAAAGAGTTTTGCAATGGACAAATCCAAGATATACCTTTCCATATTCATTTACTGCCATTTCATCGCCTTATGTACCCTGTGATGTAGTCTCCCCAGATCACGGCCAATCCCAGAGCAGTGATGCTCTCTTCTGCCTCTCTGTGTTTGCCTGGAATGCCCACCAAGCCTACTGATGCCTGGTACATGTATACTCAGTTTTCTTGACTCAGTTTAAACACCAGTTACTCTGTGAAGTTTTGCCAAATTCCCATCCCTTTCCTCAGCACAGATTGGCTTTGGTACACCCTTTTTAAAGCCCACCTTTGTTTATACCTGTTATAATACTTAATAGATTGTATTAAAATTTGCTGGTTTGTCTACATTGTGACTCATAGATCCCCAGGTCTTCTCAGCCTGGAGAATAAAATATAGGGTCACAATAACCTAACAAAAAGACATTTGACTGGCACATTGCCCAAAAGTTGGTAGTCATGGGTGGTCTCCTATGAACCTCTTATAATCCTGTTAGCTTCCAAGTGTAGATAACATTTTTCTCTTCTATAGTGTGTTCTACTGATGCCCTTTAGAAGTCACCAAAGCTCAATACACTTTGCTTTATTTTTTTCTCCTCCATGGGGAGGATGGTCTCTGTGCACCAGTGTCCTCCAAAAGCCTCCCTGATGGGAAATGCCTTTCACTCCCTCTAGTCCTATGGCCTATGCCACTTTCACCAAGAAGTCCTGTTTTGTGCTTTCAGTGCGTTAGAGAGTTTTGATAAAATAACTCTACTAGTGCCCCTCCTCCTCCACCAGATACACAAGCAAAGCATAGCAAGTAAGCATCAGAGGCAGTCTGTGTATGTAATACGCAAGCCAAAATCTGAACGAGAAAACATTAAGCTGAATTAAATTTCACTTATGTAGAAAAACCATCTGTCTCAAATTTTAAGAGATAAACTCTTCAGAGAGACTTGTTATTTATCATATATCTTTGTGTGCATATAGATGTCCTATATAATAAAAGGCTAAGAAGCAAATCGACCAGATGGTGGAACAATCCCCTGGTGGTCAGTGCGCTCCCACAGGGGGAGCACTGCTCAGCCAGAAGCTTTGAGCCAGGCTCACAGCTGGCGAGCACAGCAGTGGTAGCAGAAGCCTATCCTGTCTCCGTCGCAGCTCTAAGGATGTCCAACTGCTGTCTGCTGTCAGACATCCCCTGAGGGCTCCCAGACTGTGAGAGGGTGCAGGCTGGGCTGAGGGGAACCACCCCCTCCGAGTGCACAAATTTTGTGCACTGGACCTCTAGTAATATATAATCATTGAGCTATGTATATTTAACAATACACCTTTTCTTGCCATCCCAAAAAGCTACAATACTTTTGTTTTTGGGTTTTCTCCCAATCCTACTGGTTGATACCTTATATGTATCACCATTATTTTCCAGGGCTCCAGATGATAGAAAAACACAAAGCAGGCATTCATTATATCACTGTTTGCATACAGTATTTTCCATGACCCAAGCCCTCAGGCAAACACACATGTTCTTATCAGGCAAGACAGTCTGCTCTAAGGGCTTAGAGATTACTTCCCAGGAGCCAGTTAAGAACCAGCTCTTCTTTGGAATGTGGGGTCTGAGCACCCTGTGGGTAAGTTAACCTTATTGCAGACTTCACTTTGGAGACAGCCAAGCTGAAATGCTGCCTTATGG
>NW_006292604.1:3893259-3900493 GCF_000327345.1 Myotis davidii | reverse complement strand
ATCAGCATAGGTGTGGCTGGAGGAAAGGCCTTGTTCCAACCTCAGAAGATTGGCAAATATTATGTGTGTATATCTATATTTTCAGTTAAGACAAAATGTTTAGAGCAGCTTGTTCTTCTCTTAAATGGGCTTTTTAACGTCCTAACTAACTATCTGTCCCAATCTCACCTGCTGAAAGCCCTTCTAATGAGCCTAAAATGATTTTAAAATTCTCACACCCGTGAAGTGCCGCACAACATAGGGACAGAACGAAGATTTGACAAAATGAAGTAACGGAATACAAATGCTGCAAAAATCATCATCATGCCACATGTTTAAATACTGATCAGCACCTGGCGCTCGTCTTCACCGATGTGGTTCCAGGTTTCAGTATCGAACAAAAGGTACTGAAGAAGGTCGACATGTAAGGAAGCAAAGAACCGTGTTTTAAAGTGAGGATGTGGAGAGTCCCCTTTTTTGTTCTTCCTTGTGATCCAAATCATGCTGTGATGCAACTGACCATCCCCACCCACTCCCTTGTTGGCCCGATGCAGACAGAGGGTTTGGCTGCATCCAGCAAGTCGGTGAGAGCAGGTATTTGTGTTGCCGCACACATTTTGTTTTGCACAGCAGCGTGGAGCCTCTCTTAAAGAATCTCTCTTCTGCATGCAGGAAGGGGCATTGCCAGCTTTCTTCCAACTGGGGGAAGCATCAGCATGGCTTCTTGAAAGAAGTTCCATGTACAACATCTGTCTGAACTGCAGTGCTGACTTAATACTCGATGTGGGCCAGTGGCCTGACAGGGAAGCCAAAGACTGTCAGGGAGGGAGCCATCGATGTAGTTGTGTTTATTTTGCCACCAGTGTTTTATAGACGTTGCCCATGTTTTATTAAATTAGGTGTCGGGCAGTACTGATGAATTAGTCAGAAGTCATTCCTTTGGATTGTGCTGTGCTGAACTTGAAGCCATCCAGATTACCTCCCAATGCTCAGGATTCGGTCTTAAAGAAAAATTATTCTTCTGAGTACTTCAGAATTCATGGTTAATTTTTTTAGTGTTTTCATTAGAGGCCTTTGCAGATATCTTTAGTCATAATGGTAAAAGTATAAAATTAATATTTTAAAATCATAAACTGGCTTCAAAATAATTTTAAGAGAAATGGAAGGGCAAACAGACACTATATTAATAGTCACAGTGCTTATTCCTGAGAAAGGTGCCCTTACTGACTAGTGAATTATTGATTCAATGTTGATGAGCCTGAGTTTATCTTGAAACTTCTACCTTAAACCTGAGAATAGCTGGAGTTGCACCTCTCCTTACCGATTACGGTGAGATTGGAGCAGTTGTAGGAAATACAGGATATTGACATTTTCTTCACAAAGAGTCTGGGCATACAATTCAACCCATCCAACAAGTACTTATTGCCATTTCTGTGCATGGCAAATAAGTGCTATTGGGAGGAAAAATCAACATTGTATAGGATGAATATATACAAAAGAATGTTGGGTAAGAAGGTAGCCCTCATATACAAGCAAGGCAATACATTTTGTTCCAAAACAAATATTTAATATGCTCACAAAATTATGAGGCTATCTTTTATGTCACGTCTGGTTATTTTTTCGCCAACTAAAAATCACCATAAAATTTTCATTAGCTTATTCTTCCTCATATGTCATGCACTGCATGAAAACAGTATGTTAGTATGCATTAGCATAATAATTCTACATGTTAATAAATCATCCGATCTCCCAAATCTGGTATTTTGCCTACATAACCAAAATAGTTACTCCATGATAAGGTAGTTGGTTATTTTGTCTGAATAAGGTTGTGAGAGAATAAATGAAAATAATTTTTATACATTTGTACATAAAATATTTAAAAATACTGAATCAGACATATTGATTTGACCTTTTCTTATAAAGTTTGTTCATTTTCTTAATTAAGCTGCGTTATTTATTTTTGTCATTATAACTTTATCTTATTCAATAAAATAAGTCATTGATTTTGTCCTATAAGTTCTTATCAAGTTTGGTTTTCATCTGGCACTGAATCCTGGTTAGTTAGAGGTTATTATTCTATAACTGTGATGTGTATGAGAGTGTCAGGGCAATAACCCAATTAACTAGGTGTCCAAGTTCTTTCTGTGAGGCTTGCCCTGCAAATCACCTCAGTCCTGTCTTTGTGTGAAATTGTCACTATTGTTTTAGGTAGGAATTATTATGGATGAATTAGTGATGCTATTTTAATGAAAAAAATAGAATGTTACAATTATTTTAAGACATAACTTAATGACTCTTAAGGATCATTATTTTTGCTACATATTGTACGAATATCGCTCCTTTTCCAGTGCTTATTTTTTATTGACATTAACGACAGATTCTTCAGAAAAGGAGATAACACCAAATTTATGTTATTTTTTTAAACAATCTGTGTTCAAGGTTAAATTGGGTAGGTATATTTATAACAGGGAGCAAGAAGGAGAGAGAGATTTGCCAAGTAATTACATTAAATATTCTCCTACAGGGAAAAAGTGTCAAAAAAACTAGAAAAGTCATGGAAATTGATAGAATAAATTAACTTCTTGTAAAATCATTTCCACATCATTAGAACATTTGTTTTCAAATGTCAGCAGTAGATGAAATAATTTCACTACAGTTATTGCTTCCAGGATGGGGCTCAAACTACAGAGCACTAGAACAATGGAGGGTACAGAGCCTTCCAAAGGCATACATTAAGATGAAATTGCACACTGAGCAGAAAAAATAGTGCTCTTTATAATTGGACTTTTCAGTTGTTTCTGGATGGATTTGGAATAATTATACATGATGAAATTTTTAAAATAATAGACAGTAATATCTGCCAGTCCTATTTATTAAGATTGAATGCACATGGAGCATTAAAATGGCATACAATACAATTTGTTATGTTGAATTTTAAAGAATTTCAAGACAGATTAAAAAAAGATATTAGAACAAATAGACTGTTTTTGCCTTCTGCTATAAATCTTCCCATTATTGTTTTTCCCCCCTCATTATTAACAATCTTCATTTCTTTGGCATTTGCAGACATTCATCTCCTTGAAAAGCTTTTTATTCATTCTCCCCCCCCTCTTCCTCTCTCTTCCCTCCTTTCTCCCTCTCTCTCCTCCTCTTTCTCTTTCTCTCTCTCTCCCTCCCCCTTCTATTATCCAAATGTTTGCTTTAATGCCAAAATTACTGACACTTTTAAATTTTCTCTCATTTTAAGCTTTAGATACCTGACCTTTCCTGCCTATTTAATCTCTTTTTCCTTCAGCCTTCCCCAGAAGTCCAGGGCACGTAATTAGCAAGCACAGCAGAGGAGAAAGAGTTGCACTTGGGTGCAGTGCCTTTTATCTCACGATTGAATTGCATTTAGAATATCCTGATGTCTGCTTTGGTTCAGTGGGCTCTTCCATGTCTGCTAAGACACCTGTTCCTGGCATCCCAGGTTAAGTGGAATCTATTACTCTGAATAGGATATTTTTCTTCTTTACATGACAATAGGGGTATAATGCCTGTGCAAGGAAATGATTATAACATCAGATCTATGGCTCATTAAAAGACCATACAGAGTGTAGAATAAATAATACTAACATAAGTGTGTTTCATTTTTAAGCTATTTATTTATTTTTCTTCCTTTCAAAGTTTTTAATTTTTAAATTTTATTTTTTATAGTGTTTTAGGTTGACTTATTTATGTATTTATTAGAGGCCCAGTGCATAACATTCATGCACTGGGGCGGGGTGGGGGGAGGTCCCTCAGCCCAGCCTGCACCCTCTCACAGTGCGGGACCCCTTGGGGGATGTCTGCTTGTGGGCTTAGGTGGACATTCCCAGAGGGGTCTGAAGGGTCCTTAGCTTTGCCACGGAGGCGGGAGATGCTCTGTCAATTTGCATATTAGGGTTTATTATATAGGATTTATTTTTAACAGAATATTATTAGGGGGACACTGGTTTGCAAAACCATATAGATTTAAAGTGTACAACTCAATAATAACATCATTTGCACACTGCATCATGTGCCCATTGCCCCAAGCAAAGTCTCTTTCTGTCCCCATTCCCTCCACACCCCTGTTTGCCCATCTGCACCCAGCCTCCACCCCTTTCCCTCTGGCTATCACCACACTGTTATCTGTATCTATATGGTATGTCTATATGTTCTCCAAAAAGGACATACAGATGGCCAATAGGCATATGAAAAAATGGTCAAGGTCACTAATCATCAGAGAGATGCAAATTAAAATCACAATGAGATGTCACCTCACACCTGTCAGATGGCTATCTTCAATAAGTCAACAAACAAGTGTTGGCGGGAGTGGAGAATGTATGCTGTTAGTGGGAATGTAGATTGGTGTAGGCATTGGTGAAAACAGTATGGAGTTTTCTCAAAAAGTTAAATTGGACCTATCTTTTGACTTAGTGATCCAACTTCTTGGAATATATCCTAAGAATCCAAAGCACTAATTTGAGAGAATATATGCACCCCTGTGTTCACTGCAGTGTTATTGAAATAGCCAAAAGTGTGTGTTTTAGACGGTTTATAGGACCATGTAGTTACAGTTAATATGAATATATACAGAGCAAAATGACAGAAAAGTAGGATTTTATGAAAGCAACTGATACAACAATATCATTTATACATTGCATACTGACTTGAATGAAAACTCAGCCCAGTAGCCTTTCCATTTAAATGTGTAACCTTTAGGCTTGGCTCCTGAGAAGGGATTTGTTCAAAAGAAAATGACCAAAAAGTAAATGATACTGAGAGTTTCTAACTCTGGTGAATGTTTGTGAAGAGGGTGTGGCTCACCTTTGTGTTGTGGGTATACCTCAAAGCACATGTGGAAATGTGGCAGCCCCTGGGGCACTGAGCGAGAAGAGGACCATGCCATCTCAGTCAGCTCCAGTGTGCCTTGGTAGGTCTGGAACCTCTCCCAAGTCCAAAGCCTAGAAACCAAACGAGCTGCCTGGGAAATGGAAACGGAGATGGCTGAGAGGACGCTTCCAGTATTAGCAACCCAGCTCTAGCACTGTGTTTGGTGAACTAGCACATCACTAGTAAAAGTAATTACTACAGAAGATACCTTTCCTTTTAGTGACTTCGACTCCTAGATAGCTTACAGGTAACCTGTTAAATAAGGAGGCTTAAATTGCTGTTTCATGTCAAACAAGAGTCTTTGATTCTACGATTTTCCATCTTTTTCTTTTTCATGGTTATAGAGATGAATAGGCAGCTATAAAGACAGATTCAGGTTGTTTAGCAGTAGGTATTTTGCAGGAGGAACTAAATGCCTTTTTAATTTGGAAGCAAACCTAAAACAAATGATCATGTTAGTTGAAGAGCTTCCCTTGGGGAATGTGATAGGTAAGAATGAGCAATGGGACTTGGCATGGAGTAGGTAATTTTGGAATGCAGTGTAGCTAAGAAATATTTTGATTTGCTTTCCTGTTGCTTTCTTGGCTGGGCTATCTGACCCAAATTGAGGAAATCAGGTTAATAGGAGTATGTGAAGTTTTAATATATTATGTTAAAATGCCATTTTAAAATTAGTCTAAAGATAATCAAGTCTAGTTTGAATTTACCAGCTAAGGCCTGTAATTAGATTCATGTGTTGTGATGTTTTAGCTCCAAACCAGAATTTGAAGTGGATGAAGAGTAAAGCTAGCTGAAACCAGCCAGCTTGTCCTGAAGAAAAAAAGGGTGGAGGAGGAATGCATAGAAGAGAAGCTACTTCTTCACTAAGAGTTGCCATCCATTCCTAAATTCAATTGATCAAGTCTCTAATGTCTAGATAAGACCACAGTGTGTCTACTTTTTAAAATGTATTTACGCAGGGAATACTGTTGAAGGGTGTACAGCACTTACTGACCACTTGACTAAGAAGAAAGTTCTCTTGATGTAGTGCAGTGGTTCTCAACCTTCCTGATGCCGCGGCCCTTTAATACAGTTCCTCATGTTGTGGTGACCCCCAATTTCATTGTTACAAATTGAACATAATTAAAGCATGGTGATTAATCACAAAAACAATATGTAATTATATATGTGTTTTCCGATGGTCTTAGGCGACCCCTGTGAAAAGGTCGTTCGACCCCCCAAAAGGGTCTCGACCCACAGGTTGAGAACCGCTGGTGTAGTGAGCGTGCTCATTAGTGTTTTCTGGACAAAGATTGAATCCTATCTAGATCACTTGAGAGGTTTGCCCACAGAATAGTGTTTTCTGCTAGATGAGGGCTTTTCAACTCTTCATCTTCTAGAACTGAACCATCTGCATGGGTTTGAGGTACTGATGGTTTTGGAGAAGAGACTGCCTAAGCTTAAACACATGTCCCTACACATGACCCCCCCTAATTATATTTACTTTAATTAGTCCTTTTCAACCTTTCTATAACAACTATTTTGGTATACTTGCTTTACTATCCTGAAGTATATATATATACTGTAAAAATCATTTTAATGCCATAAATGGAGAAATAAAAAGAAAAATAAGTTATCACCAAATAATGTCTTTCACTAGCTAACTGCTCATGTAGGATTTTACCAGAGGACAAAAAATAGCTCCACAGTTCCTAATGCCATTATGTTTCCAATACATTCTTAGGGGACTGTGCTGATCACATTAGGATCTCTGCTTTAAAGAAAGTATAATTGGTGTCTTGTCAAGCGATTGGTTTCTAGATGGATGTTTTTCTGACTTCTAAAGCAGCAGGACCCTACTTTCTAAAGCAGTGGCTCTCAACCTTCTGGCCCTTTAAATACATTTCCTCATGTTGTGACCCAACCATAAAATCATTTTCATTGCTACTTCATAACTGTAATGTTGCTACTGTTATAAATCGTAATGTAAATATCTGATATACAAGATGGTTTTAGGCGACCCTGTGAAAGGGTCATTCGACTGCCAAAGGGGTCGCGACCCACAGGTTGAGAACCGCTGTTCTAAAGAAATCAAATGCACAGGTGTAATTTGTAAATAGTATATCAGGCAGGTAATGGCTCTTTCCAACCTCTGTCTACCACAGGGGCTGTCTCTGAAGCATCATCGCTGGCCCAGGGGTCTGAATATCTGAGTGCTTTAGTGACATTGTGGAGCTAAAAATAAGTTGAAGTAGATGAAAGGAAATATGATATTCTAGTAAGGAAATGACTTTTGCATTAAACACTCTCTCTCTCTCTCTCTCTCTCTCTCTCTCTCTCTCTCTCTCTCTCTCTCTCTCTCTCTCTCTTTTTTTTAGAA
>NW_006292604.1:3883350-3892960 GCF_000327345.1 Myotis davidii | reverse complement strand
GTAAATCTTTTTTACTAGTTTGAAAATTATCAGATATTTAGAATTACATATTTCTTCTAACAAAACAAGATTGGTTTTTCCTACCGGGCAGGAACTAGAAGTGTTGCAGGACTAAAGGAGGTCTGATCTCGTTGACCTCTGTGGGTGACTCACTTCTTATTATATTACTAATGGCCAGTTGGCAGGCCTTGTGGGTTTAATTCCGTAGTCTATCACCATAGTCTTTTAATAAATAATGTCATGATGGTCTGCCTTCATATTCATATTTCTCCTAAAAGGGTAAATTCATATTGTCACCATTGATTGATCTCAACATGGGAAGTGTCTTTGCTCATCTCTACTCCTTGAACAAGCAGTTAGTTCCTGAATTGGACTCCTGTGCTCAATGATCTCTACCTAATCCTCTATCCTGAGACTTCCTTCTTGGACAGAAGGGCCTGAGGCTCTTGGCAGTCATTCTTCTCGCCCTTGAAGGCCTTATATATTGTTTACTATTCACAGATAACTTGCTTCTAGATCTATTAATGAAGAAGTGCTGGCCATATGCTTGCTTCTTATATGGAATCTCATTTAATTCCCACACAAGCCCTTGGAGATATTTTCTCAGGAGACATAGGCTTAGAGAAGTTAAGTGACTCATTTTTGTTCATGCTGTTAGTAAGTAGCTGAGACAGAACTGGACCCCAGGATCCTGACTCCAGAACCTGTACCCCTAACTTCTCTAATGTCCAGGTAGGGACCCTATTCAAAAAGGCCAGTAGAGTGCGTTATAGTTATTGGGCTTGGGGATTTGTACTCAGTGGAGCCAGATTCTGTCAGCATTGTGATTAATACCTGTCCTCCAACATTTGGATATCAGGGTCCTGGCCAAGTGGGCCACGTGAACAAACTGGAGGACAGATCAGGAAATAAGAAGAAGCCAAAACACAAAGATTAGGCCCTGGCTGGGTAGCTCAGTTGGTTAGAGCATCGTCCCCTATGCCAAGGTTTTCGGTTTGATTCCTAGTCAAGGCACATACAAGAATCAATCAAATGCATAAATAAGTGGAACAATCAATCTCTCTCTCTCTCATCAATAAATAATAAATAAAGAGAGACAAAGATTGGACAAGCATAGCAGGGACTGAATAAAAGGGCTAAGTTGGGCAGGCACACAGGCACTGAAAGCCTTCTCTTGTTCTTACCATTTAGGCAACAAGTCTTTCTGATGCCACCATCTGGTGGCAGTTCTTGAGCCCATTGTACTGTCATTATAAGGTCAGCATTGCCCCAGATTTTAGGCTTTCCAGCACCAAACTAAAATGGTTGATACAGGCTCAAGAAGATAGGTGTTGAAAAACACATCACGTTCAGTGACTTCCTTTATTTATAAAAGCCATACTTTAAAGTGTGGGTGGGCATTTTATGTGTGTATTTATAGCAGTTGAACCTCAGCACCCATTAAAATCTGGCATAGCAGAATAAAAGTATCCTCAGACTGTGTTGACCTTCCATTCATATAAAATGGCTTGTTTATCAAGCGAATGAATATTAAGGGTTATTAGTCCTCATTAAGGGATTTTAGCAAATTAAAAGGTTGATAGATAGCACTTGTCTTTACCCTTTTGTTTCCAAGGCTAGTGATGTCATTGGACATTAATAGATTGTAGGTGTTCAACAGCAAGGAAAGTAAGCACATACACAGACAGTATCAATCTCATGTTAAAAATTCTGTTTCCAGGGCTGAATCCTAGGACAGTCTAAAAAATGTTAAAAAAGGAAATTCATGTGATTGATTTTGTAAAATGTTATTTTTCTCTGTGTTTCTAGATTGTGAGCAATGATACTAGTGAATTCTTTTTAAAGAAACAGAAGAAAAGCCTAATTTTTGTTACCTTTTTGTGATTTCACTCTTTCAATTTTATCTCTTTGGTATTACATAAAATGACTAGTTTCAATAGCTCATGCATATTTAATATTTAAAAATATTTTGTCTGATTATAAAAATAATACATTTGTATATAAATATGAAGATATGCTATGAACATTTAAAAAATAACTTATAATGAGTCACCCAGGGTTATTATGAATGTTTTGCTTTATTTTTTGTAGTATTTTTACCCAATGATATGTCATAATGAGTTATACATAATATAGTCATATAAAACTTTTTTACATGTGCATTTACTATATTAGTTTAATGCAATACTTCTGTTGCATATTTTACTGAGTTTGTAATATACACACTGGTATCTTTTTACTTAATATTATACATAAGATATTCATTAATATAATAACATATTGAATGAAAATATGATTTAATGGTTATATAATACCATTAAGTTTTTTAAAAACTATTGAAACGTGTGTGTGTGTGTGTGTGTGTGTGTCTGTCTGTCTGTCTGTGTCTGTGAAAGTGATGGCTTTATTTTTGATTACTTTTTAACTTACCTCTAAACTTTTCCTCATATTTGTATTTTTAAATTTTTAAAAAATCATTTTCTTCAGGTGGATCTCTTATAAATAGGTTTAAATTTTTTTTTAACTCAATCTGAGATTATATGAGCATTTTTCTTCTTTTATTATGAAAGTAAAACTCTGTTTCTTGCAGAATAATTTGAAATTATTGCTCATATATAAATCAGCAATTTCCCCCCAACTGTAAATATTTTAATGTATATATATATATATATATATGCACACATGTGTTTATTTATCAAGCAAAATAAATATTCTGGATATGAGGAAAATTTTTATTGCTCTATTAATAAAATATTCACAAATTTTCACATCATTTCTTATAGTTTATAGAAATATTTTTAACAGCAGATAATATCCCACTGTATTTCTATATCATAATTTTTAAATTGGTTGCTTTGACTGTTGACATTATTTTCATTTTTTACATTAACAAAGTACAGTGAGTAACCTTCAATTATTATTTCTTTAGAATAAAATTCCAGAGGTAAAATTTGTGAGAGAAAAAGTATATGAAATGTGAGGATTTGGGTTCAAAAAATTTTTTTACTTCAGTTATCTTATTACGTATTTTCTGTTTTCTGTAGTCATGTCTGAACTACAGAACTATAAAATATTTTTGCTATTATGCTTCTATTTTTTGTTTTCTCTCTGTGAAGTGAAATACTTTTATCCTGTTTCTATTAGTGCTTTCCTTTAAAGAAATTTTTAAAACTCGATTATTTCTAATAAATATGAAGTATAAAAAATTCTTAAAACAATATTTCTAATTATAAATATGAAGTATAAAATTATAATAATCTAATGTTATTTGTTGTCTATCTTCATGTTTCTGCATGAAAGGAGATGAAATTGACTGTGGCAGTCCAAAGTGTCAGAAATGGTCTCATTTCTCACCTTGGACCCTTGTATTACTCAGTTTGCATATGTTACAGTACCAGGTATTGGATGGTAGCAACCTGGTCCAGGACCAGAAAGAATGACCCCATGATTGGGTAAGACCTTGGTGAAGTATTAAACACAAAGCTGAAAAGGGACAGCTTCCATGGCCTCAGAGATGGCAGCGAGATCCAGGGGCCAGTGGGCCACCCAGATAACTTAGGGTAGAAGTAGGGAGACCTGGGCAGGACTAAGCAGCAAGGTGTGTACAATGGAATTAAGTCCATCAGCTACAAGCTAGGCTCCAAGAGCCTTGATGAAAATATTTTTTGGGGGCATGGCCTAGTCTGCTACCACCCAAGTCCTGGGTGGCATGGATGGCGTGGATGGGGGTGAATAGTGAAATCAACAAGATGAGAGTTAGTCTTCTGGCAGGGCCTCTCATACCTCCTGTTTAGGCCAAGCCTGAGGTTGCTAAGTGAGCCTGGTGATCCCTCAGGTAGACAGTTAGAGTCATGGGACCAGAGAGTTACATGCTTGACATTATTCTTGTAAAGTCAATTACAATAATTACCTGAAAGCACTCATATGATTAAGCCATTTCTCTTACGTATATTAGTCCTTTGTCAGTTTTTGGAATATCTGAAAATATTTTCTCAAGGTAGTTTACCTAAGCAAACATTTAAAAAAATTCATCTTTCTAAACTTTCTATATGCCAGACTTCTTAATTTTATCAGAGAAAATTTTCACTGACTGAAGGTTTCTAAAAATTTTTAACAGCTTTATCTAAAGTCTAAACATCTGGGGACAGTTGCTATAGGCATTCTTAGAAGCAGATCAAAACAATTAAAATAGTCTTTCAACTTGTAAATGAATATAAATTTCAAATCTATTAGTTTTTGCTTATGAAATAGTAATCTATTTTAAAATATTAAATGTAATAATTTCAGCAAATTGGATAGATATTTTAAAAATACACAATTAAGTGGTTATGTTCTAAAATAACCTACTTACTGTATTGAAAAAAATCTAATCGTCTAAACATTCTTATTTTCTAAATAAACATAGTCTTTGCATTAAAATGTTAACTTAGTTTATTCTTAAATATATTACTAACTTAATTCTCACTCTTATTTTACTTTTAGACTTTTATTTCCTACATTAAAATGTGTCTTTCCAAATTTTCTTGAACTTCCAAATCTAATCTGAAAAAAAATATAAATGAAATTAACATAATTTCATTATCCTTCTATCTACAAAGCTGTACTGATTACTTTATTAACAATGGCATTTCTTTAACTTTCTTAGTACTTGACAATTTTTAAAGTGCTGTTATATGTTTCATTTGACACGAGAGGCCCGGTGCATGAGTTGGACATCCCTGATGCTGTTGCGGAGGCGGGAGAGGCTCCTGCCACTGCCGCTGCGCTTGCCAACCATGAGCCTGGCTTCTGGTTGAGTGGTGCTCCCCCTGTGGGAGTGCACTGACCACCAGGGGGCAGCTCCTGCATTGGGCGTCTGTTCCATGGTGGTCAGTGCGCCTCATAGTGACCGACCAGTCATTCCGCTGTTCGGTCAATTTGCATATTAGCTTTTTATTATATAGGAATAGAGTCCAGGTGCATGAAATTCATGCACAGGGGGTGGGGGGTGGGTCCCTCAGCCCGGCCTGCACCCTCTCCAATCTGGGAGCCCTCAGGGGATGTCCTACTGATGGCTTAGGCCTGCTCCCTATGGTTCTCTGCTCTCTGTGGACCTGCCTGCCTGTCTGCTCTCTGGCTTGCCACCACGGCCAGGGGTACGCAGGGCCCTAGTGTCTGCTCTTGGCGAGGGGAAAGCAGGGCCCTGCTGTCTGCTCTCAAGGGGCAAGCAGGGCTGACAGGACTGGACCCTCCAGTGGCGACCGAGCAGCAAGGCTGGATCCACCTGAGGTGGCGGATCCAGTCGCACCGCTCGGCCACTGCTCTCCCCGGTGAGGCTGACAGGACTGGATACTCCAGCCGCAGGCCTGAAGGGACTGGGCGCTGCCATATTTTGTGATGGAGTGATGGTTAATTTGCATATTACCCTTTTATTAGATAGGATGATATTTTAGCAAAAAAGTAAGATAGATATTCACCATATCAAGGAGGATAACGTTGAGATGGAATAACTTATCTGACTATTTCTTGACTGGAAAAACACTAATTGTCCTTTGTACCCTTCTTACCCCCATCTACGTTTTTAATCTCTTTCAATTTCTCAGTTACCAAAGGGAATGTTTCCTTCCTTTTGGTAATTTATCTCAACAAGGGACTTCAGCCTGTTCCAATTACTTTTCAGTCCTTACTAAAATGATGATTGCTAACATTTACTAAATGTTTTAGAGTAATGAAATGCCATTCAACTGTTACAACTTTTTAATGTTGAGACTAATCCATCTATTTTAAGATTATAATTATTTATATGACATTTATATAGCCAGGAATTAAAAAATTATACATTTTTATTTTACTTCATTTGAGGATTTAGAGTTACAGGGTTACTCTAGCTGCTCCAATTAATAAGCACCATTTAAAATTTTTTTCTCACATCTGTGAGAGTCCAGTGTGGCTATTCCTGATCAGTAGGGCAGTTTTAGTTTTTCTCCATGAGGTTACTCAAGGAACTCAAGCTCTTTGCACCTTTTGATTCCACCATCCGCTGAGTTCTGTAGCTCAGTTCCATCTCCTTAAAAGCTTCAGGCTGGAGCTTTTCAACCCCTTTGTCTCACAGTCCTTTGGTGGGATCTTAGTCACATGGACAAACCTGATTAGACAGCGACCTCCCGCATCAACACGGTGCTATGAAATAAAAAGGGCACATTTTTGGTGGGTAGTTAGCCATCCATATCACAGAAGATTAAAACTATGACTCCCCAGAAGATCACACATGTGATGCTATTTAATGAGACAATAAGCAGAGGGTGTCAGATGGTTCAGAGTTAAGAGTGTGACCACGTGTGTACAGAGGGTCAAGCTGTGTTACATTGCCCACTCTTCTGACTAGTTATATTTTAGAATCCTGCTCACTTCCATCCCCATCTGCCCATCTGGAAGGCAGCCCTTTCTGGACCCCATCTACCAATATCTCATCTCCAACTATGCATCTACTAACTGCTTCCGTTGGACTGTCTTCTGCTTTGACAGAGAGAGTTGCAGCATCTGTTAATTCAGGTGGAGAAAATCCAGCCTCACTATTTCCTAGTCAGTAGCTGGTGCATTAAAGGGGTTGAAATATTCCTGCTTTAAATAACCATTCTTAAGATCTGACAGAGCATGAAAGAACGGTCTAGTTGTGTTTCTAAAGGATTTTTCAACTCCAAGAGAATTGCTAAATTAAGAATACCCTGTGGTTTAACTATCACAAAAGAGATAAAACTGCAAGTGGAAAGAATTTCAAACAATACCTAGTATTGAGACTGTAACCTATTTTTGAAATCCTACCACATCTTGTTGATACCCATTGTAAGGGCTGACTATCAGGAATCCACACAGTGTCTGACCGAGTCTTCGTGGTGTACTTGATTGAGTCATTTCCTCATGTGCGAGTGTCCCAGGAAAGGAGAGTATTGCTGGTTAAGTTTGGCATGGTGAATTTTAAAAAGTCATATTTATTGTTGAAAGTATTACAGGTTTATTTTATCATTGCCCATATGTCTTTTATTCTCTTATGGATAATTTTAAAATCTTCCCCAAAATTATGATTTAATGTTGCCCTCCATTGTCAGTATCCATTTTACCCATATTTTTGTGTTTCAGAATCAGTCAATCAAATAGTCTATACTTTGTATCACTGTCAATATTTAAGGAATACTATTAGCTTTCTAGCTGACAATAGTCTTGCTTTTGACACCTAACAACAATGCAGGGAGCTAGTAAGAGGACAAGTGGAAATATCGATAGACTCACATATTGGGAAGCTCCCATGCCTTTTACATGGACTTTCCAAAGATTAATGCCTGTAAATGAGAAAACCCAAATTAAATTGTTATAAACTTAATATAGTATGTTGCCACAGACTCCAATTTTATACTTATATAATTAATGTGCTACTCATTAACTTTACAGAATCCTTTTAGCTCTCGTTACTTAACCATAGCCTCCTGCTAGTTAATTATGGAAGATGTAAGGCAAGGCTCTTCTTCTTGTTCAATATAATTCACTCAGGTACCTTAAAGCAGTTAACTTACTGGGTATACAAAATTAGCTACACTTGTCAGATAATTTTCAAGCCAGATATTAAAAATGAGCATGTGAAAGATCCTCTCCCTCAGATGTGGGACAGCTCGGTAAGTGTGGTTCTTTGAAATCATGGGGTACTTTCTCCATAACAAAAGGAGAATCCGCTGGGGACAGGAAATGTTAATTGCTACTTTCTGTAAGTGAAAGTTTAGAGAATGAAATGACAAGAACTGAACCACTGTGGAGATGATGGAGCTCACCTACTGAGCTGGACCACCAGGCGAGATAATTTTCATAAGTATCATTTTAAACAAGAAAATTGATGCCATGCAGCCAGGATAAAAGGATTCACAGGAGGTTTCTAAAATTTATTGTTGTTGTTGTTTTTCAAAGAGCAGTAATTTCTGAAACCATGCTGAGATGCAATGGATTAGAAGACAGAAAACCTGAAGTCTAGGCCAAATGTGTAATGTTTCATCCTACATGTGGTTGCAGTGAGAATTGAATGAGATACTGTATCTGCAAGTGACTGATGCAGGTACAAGATTCAGGAACCTTTAAATGATGTTATCTGGTTTTGGAAGCTATCAGAGTGATATTCTCTAATGGTGTTGCAGGAATTGATATGGTGTGAATTATACTTAACTAGAGGCACGCTGCATGAAATTCGTGCACAGGTAGGGTCCCTAGGCCTGGTCAGTGATCAGAGGAGAGTGATGGGGAGACCGATCTGTGGGGAGACCAATGAAATGATCAGGGGAGGCCCTGCTGGCACCCCCCTCCTGCCACTGCTGGCAGGGCAATCGGGGGGGGGGCACTGGCACTCACCTTGGCTGGCCTGGGGCCTGAGGGCTGGGGGCAGCTCCTGCATTGAGCATCTGCCCTCTGGTGGTCAGTGCGTGTCATAGTGACTGGTCATTCTGCCGTTCCGGTCGATTTGCATATTAGGCTTTTCGGTGTTCCAGTTAATGCGATTTTTTTTCAATAGATGGAGTTACACATATGTTGATATATATGTGGTTTGATATGTATGCTGTTTTGTTGTATTGACAGCAAGCTTCAAAGCATTATATGTCAAATTTTCTGAAGATGTTAAGATCATAGGTATTTTTATGCTTAAAAATGTTGAACTTCGGACCAAAAAAAGAGCATTTGCTGGAAGTTTTAATTCATTACTTTATTTTGAAGAAAGGTGCTGCTACAAATATTATATACTTTGGGAAGCTTACCATATAGGATTGGATATTTGCATCACTTTGTGCTTTGGAACATAGCTCTGTTGGTTAGAGGATTGCCCAATATATCAAGGTTTCAGGTTTGATCCCACGTCAAGGCACATATAAGACTCAACCAATGAATGCATAAATAAGTGCATGTTTCTCTTTCTCTTTCTCTCTCCCCCCCTCCCTCCCTACTTTTCCTTTCTTAAATAAAGTTACAAGGGTCTCTTTCTTATTCAATATTTTATCCACCTCATTGTTGACCACATTTCTTCCAAAATGCCTTCAAAATTATTTTTCTACTTTAATTGAGTAATTGGGTTTCAAATGAAAATAAAATTGTAGCCCCTACTTTGTTGTCTCCTTTGGACTATTAGATAGGAAAGGCTATTCAGGGAAGTAGAAAAGTCTGGTTTTAAAAGCAAGAACTTTAGAAAATCCAAAAGAATGTGGAATAGGAAACAAGAAAATGTAATCAAGCAAGCCTTTTGACATTCCTTTGAAATGATGCAAATCTATCATAGTTTTGAGTTTGTGGATTCCTTTAGGATTTATTCATTATCACCGTATCTGCAAGGAACCGTGTAGAACAGAACAAAGAGAACATTGCCTTATATGGTCTCAGTTCACGAACTTATTTTCTGTATTTTTCTGCTAATTTGAGCCAATTCAGTTTCATAGCCTTGCGGGAAAGGTGAGTGTCACGGTTTAGCAGTGTGTCAGGCAGACGAACTTTTTGCAGAGAGGGTGGTGCAGAGCAGTAGTGAGCTGCTTTGTAAGAAATGGATTCTACCTTGTTTCAAATTTTGAGGCAGTTGGAAGTCCACAGTTGAACCTAAGTGGGATGAGAG
>NW_006292604.1:3879934-3883211 GCF_000327345.1 Myotis davidii | reverse complement strand
GAGAGGAGAGGAGAGGGTAGGGGAAGGGAGGGAAGGGGAAGGGAGAGGAGAGGGACTTGGCATGCACACAGTCAGTAAGCAGGTATTTATTTAGGATTTACTAATCAACGAATCACTTGCTACAAATGGTGGAAAACAATGAAGGACAAGAAGAAAGCAACATTTACCAGCACCTGCTTAGGCAAGGCCTTTAGTTCAATGCTATTTGCCACATCAATCCAGTGTGGAAGGTATTATCACCTCCACAGCACTTGTCATTCATTGCCTATACCTTTTAAAAGACATATCATCAGGATCACCTTTGCATCTTCTCATGTTCTCTCTCTCTCTCTCTCTCTCTCTCTCTCTGACACACACACACACACACACACACACACACACTCACTCACACTCACTCAGCTACTCTGGCGTGTCCTTCCACTCACCTGTAAATACATCATCCCTTCTTCCTGAAGCAGCCCCTAGCATTCCTCCTGTTGAAACCAGTCTTGTTATACATATTCTGTTACTCCAAATTGGTCAACTTCAGTTCGGTTTCCATTTCTTGCTTGTACTTACCCACTTTTACTCTTTGCCACATCAAAAACAGCCCATCAGCCTTTCTTGAACGAGTAAATGAAAATCAATGTCCTCCAAAGTTAAGAGCTCAACTCAATAATCAATCAGTACTGACTGACTGTCCTCTCCTGGGAGGCAGTTCTGATAGATGCCTATCATCCCTCACTCCTGCCGCAGAGGAGGCTGAGAGAGGAGCCGCGGGCATGCTCTTTGTTTCCCTTGGAGCCTGGGAGAGCACACTGTCCTCCGAGCCCTAGCACATTCAGTGTTCTGGGCTGTTAACCCCAGGGGAGTTGCTGAGATCCTGCTTCCATAAGAAAAAAAAAAGTGGGCGAAAGAGAGAATAATAAATGAAATGGGAAAGAGGTAGATTTCCTTTATAGACATAGTGTGGCTGTAGAGTAATGGGGTATTTCTTAGGAAAGCAATATTTTGTGTCGACTCTTTGATGTCCCGTTGGCGTTGCTCCACCACGTGCCTTCCTTGCAGGCAGCCTGGGCACTCATTTGTGTTTATCATTTGTTGCGGGGAGACCTGGGGAAGAATCCACCTGTCAGAGAGAATGAGTGTATTTTCTCTGCGCAGAAACTAAGCATTAGGGACTGCAGAATTGAGAGGGCCGTATCTATTCTGAAATGCCTGTCAAAAAGACGAATCAAGGAAAATAGAAACAACTTGAGCACCCACAAAATCACCGCAGCAGGAAAATGGGGCTGGAATCGAGAGGGGAGCAGGTGGCTGACGTGCACCGACCTTCCACGGAGTCTACAAGACAGAAGAGTATCGTTGAGGCTCTAGTGTCACCGTGAAGGGCTCTTGTACTAGGAAACTGTATGGCAAACCTTCAGCGGGAGGATACGTAGCCACTTGCTGAAGTTACCCAAGTAGACTCCTGTAAAAATACCTGAGTCATGTGGGGTTTTCATTTGGGAGAGTGATGCACGGAGGGATATTTACCACAGAATAGGAGAGATATTTATGTTATAGCAGCCAATAATATTTGAGGAAATTTCATTGTGTTAAGAACTTTATTCTGCCATTTGGGGGAAATAGTTATAGTTTTCAAATGGAAAAAAAGACAGGGTATATTTTAAAATTGTATAACAAAGCCTTACAAACTCAGTGGCTTAAATAATGTCAGTTTATTTGTTCGCAGTTCGGCAGGCCAGAAGTCTGAGCATGGTGTACCTGGGTTCTCTGCTCAGGGTCTCAGGAGGTGAAATCAAAGTGTGAGCGGGGCTGAATTCCTGCCTGGAGCCCAGGGTCCTCTTCCACGCTCTCATGGTTGTTGGAAGAATGCAGTTATTTGTGGATGTATAACTGAGGTCCCTGATTTCGCCCTGACTATTGGCCAGGGCTTATTCTGAGCTTTGAGGTTGCTCACAACCGTTGTCACATGACTTTCTCCATCTTCAAAGGCAGCACCGGCAAATCTCTCATCTCAGCTTTCTCTCACTCTCAGAAGGGCCATGTCCCTTTTAAGGATTTACCTAATTAGGTCACTCCCTTTTGAATAATTCAAAGCCAACTGATTATTAACTTAAATCATTGGGGTTATGGCTCATCATATTCACGTTCTGTCCACATTCAAAAGGTGGGAATTACATAAGCCATGTATACATGAATTAAATATTATGTTTTTTTTAAAAAAACCCACAATTTGTCAAATATCTCAGAGTGAGATATTTCTCAGTGGAAATATTGGAGACCTTCAGAGAATCCCGCCACCACAGTGGGTCTCTGTTTTAGGAGGGTGACTGGCAAAGTAGGAAGGGCAGATTGGAAAGGTGTGAGGACAGAGCCAATAAGTGTCATCTGTGTACCAACTCCAGTCAGGTGCTGGGGCTTCCTGGAGCATGGTGCTCAGGGCTCACCAAGATGGAAACATCCTCATGACCGAGCAAAGGAGAGGGGAGAGGCAGCAAATGCATTCTGCAGGGAGCGCCCTTAACTTTTAGGGTGTATCTAGGTAGGCAGCCCTGGGACTAGGAAATACCGGCCTGAATCAGAGCAGGTACACTAGGAGTGGAGAATATGCAGAGATATACACACCCCGACACTGTGATAGGCCTTGGACCAGGAAATTAGAAGGAGAAATGAAGTTGGTTCTGCCCTGGCCGCCGTCCCACATGCCGCCTGAGGCAGTCAGAAGTATAAAGGATCTGGGCTAAAGGGACATCTGAGGAGCCTATAGAGGACTGTGGGTCAAAGCGTCCTCTTCAGTGAAAGCTCATTGGCATGGGATGCATACAGGCATTTTTGTATTTTATATTTTTAGCACAGGCATTTTTATATTAAAAACATAAGGGTCTGAGATGGTGCCCATACCCTCTGGTAGCCAGTATTCTCTACAGAGGCCATGATCTGCTGTGACAATCTTGTTTCTTCCCTCAGGTCACCGTTGCTCTTCATGGATGTTTCTCTTCTTACTGTCCTTACCTGTTTTCTTCCCTTAGTCCAGGGAGTTTTCTAGATGAGTGACTTTCTCCTTCTCTGCCAGGCTGGCTCATGGTCTCTCTTCTCATGGTAAGGCAATTCATCTACCAGGACTGAACTGCAAAAATTTCCATTTTGTTCTCCATTTCACATCCCACTTCTTTTTCTATACCCCAGTTATGTGTTGTTCTAACCATTGTGAACAGGTATGAGAGCAATTGAACATCTGGGTCCAGAATTTAGGAGAGAGGTTAAGGGCTGGGGATTTAAAAATTTTTTTAAT
>NW_006292604.1:3876078-3879739 GCF_000327345.1 Myotis davidii | reverse complement strand
GAAAAACCATTAATTAAACATCCACTCTGTGCCAATTCATTTATACATGAGGCAATAATGGAGAGGTTGTTTAAGCAAATGGGCTCTGGAACCAGAATGTTTGGGTCCAAGTCTCAGTTTTCAACTTACTAATTATATAATCTTCAGTGAGTTGCTTAACCTTCTGTCTCAGTTTTCCTCTCTGTAAGCTGAAGATAACAGCACCTGCTTCTAAACTTATCCGCAGACAATAAATTATACTACTTAAAGTGCTTAGGATAATGTCTTATACATGGCAAACACGAAATAAATGTTAAATGTGATTATTTACATACATCATAATATTTAATCCACACAATTATCCAGCAAGGTAGGGAAGATTTTTTCATTGATTAGTGAGAAAACTAAAACTCAGAGATGTTTAAAAAAAAACCAAACCCACAACTTGTCAAATATCTCAGAGTGAGAAAAAGAAACTGACGTTTTAATTTGAATCTTAATGCGTAATTCCGGTAATTATATCTTTTCCACTCTGCCATGATCTTCTGAATTTATCCCCTGTGTTTGCATTAAATACAGATGACTGGCATAAAAATGTTATTTTTCTCCTGAATGACCCTTCTGGACCAGATATAATTGACACCTTTCTAACACAGTGTCTAATGCACATGGACTCCATAAATGGTGGGTAGTTGCAATTTTTTCTACTTCATCTTGAGCTATTTAGAACTAACCTAAATGGGTATAATTTTCTAAAACTTTAGTAGATCTGAACAGCTTACCTCTCCATGGTAAGTTTCTCTCTCACACAAAAATTCTCTCTCAGCAAATTTGGTCAATAACAGTGAATTCATTCTTATTTCCTTATTTTACATTTACATTTGATAATAGAATAATTGCATATAATAAAATATTAGTCCACCAAATACAATGGAATCAAAGGACAAAGGGATTAAAATACCCTGCATTTTATTCTTGGTTCTATTGGAAATAACTAAGAAATTATAGTATGAAAAATTCAGATATAGTAGATAAAAAAATCAGCTCCTCCAGTAACATTGGAGGTTATTGGTAGGTGTTTTTAACTTACTTTTTGTGGTGTATAGTAGTATAAGTTTTAATGTATGAATAGACTTGTGTAAATGCCACTATAATCAGAATACAGAACAATTCCATCATCCCAACGTGCTCACCCAAAGGTCATACTTTAAGTGAGTCTTTGAAAAAAAAGGAAATAAAAAGGTTAAATTCAGACACAGGAAGAAATGTGAAAATAATGAAAAAAAGATTAAAACCTTGAACAAAACCTGAAGACCTGAATTCCTCTCTTGACTCGATGTAATTTTGCGGACACTCTTAACCTTTTAAAGGCTCAGTTTCTTCATCTTTAAAATAAGGAGGTTAACTAAATGAGTACTACGATGCTTATTTGGTTTCAAATTCTGGAATTATGATTCTAAATTTAATCATGTGAACCCAAACATTTCAGAAATAATCCTTTCTTTAATTTCTAAATAAGTATATTTCTTCCATCCCTTTCTTATGATCTATCCATAAGATAGTCTTTAATTTCATATTTATATCCATTATTTAATCTATTCAGTGGAAAGATTACTACAGCACATCTATATATATAAAAGACTAATATGCTAAGTGTCTGTCCAGGTAATGATGTCATGTAACAACGCCTGGCTTCCTCTCCTTAGCAACTATCCTCCTTGCAGTTTCTTCAGCCCAGGAACATGACTTGCTTTGTAGCCAGATGGAAACACTCTACACTGTAACCAAACGTCTGTGAAGTGTTTTCCCATGCCTCATCTCATTTGATTCTCACAGAAGTCCTGGAGTAGGTAGACAGAAGACTTGCTAGAATCCTATTTTCTTTTCATTAGCTGGAAAATGGAGATTTAGAAAGCTTAGAAACTTGACCCAACTGAAAAGAAGTAAGAAATGTGGACCTTGAAAATGACTTCAGGTTTTCTCACTGTGCAGAATGCATTCAAACACTGCTGCAGTCAAATAGTTTACCCTTTGTTCTCCCTGCGTGACCTACAATAATAATGTTCTTCGTATTGATATTTACTGTTGTTTTGCTGACAGTTACCTGAAAGAGACGTTAGGGTGCTTCACTGGGCTAGAAAAAGTTTACCTAACTCAGAAAGCAGGTCTAATTAAGCAAATTTATTCTACATCTATAAAAGGCTAAGTTGACTTGCTGGTGCCAACCGCATGCCTGTGTTTCGATCTGTCATTGTCAATCGTGAATTTGGTTGACACTTCTATTATAGAGAAAGAGTGAATAGTGATATTAAAATATTTCTTCTATTTAATTTCCTTTTAATGTGCATGAATTTATGCACCGGGCCACTAATAAAATATATAAGATCACAGTGTTGTTGTTTTTTAAAAAACTATCTTCTTATTGATTTTAGAGAGAGAGAGGAAGCCAGAGAGAAGAGAGAGAGAGAGAGAGAGAGAGAGAGAGAGAGAGAGAAAGAGAAACATTATTGAAAGAGAGAAACATCAGTTGCCTGCCTCCTGAATGCTCCCTACTGGGGATCCAGCCTACAAACGAGCATGTGCTCTGACTGGGAATCAAACAGGTGACCTGTTGGTGGTGCACAGAATGACGCCCAACCAACTGAGCCACACTGTCCAGGGCAAGATCACATTTTCTTTAATTCCCTCTAGAATGTATGATTTGAATTTCGGTTCCATGATTGTAATGATATATTGCCATATTTCTACTTACATGGGATATTTTGATTGATAAATTATAATACTTTTTGATAGCCCATCTTCAACAAAAGGTGAAATCTGAGGAATGACAAGTGACACGAGAAACACCAACTTTCGAGCTGCTATCTCCATTGCATTCCCTGGAAGTGGCATTAATTCGATCCACCTTGGCCAGGCAAGGTGAAGGAAAGTGAGCGTCCTCCACCCAGGTTTTCATAGGCTTTATGTTTGGCTGCCTCTTTTAATAGATGCTTTTTTCAGGGCCATTTCCCCCATTCATCTGTGCTGTTTCCTTTGAACTCCAAGAGACACTGTGCTTGGGAAGTAGACACCCAGTGCCTGGAATAGCGCCAGCTTTTTTTGTTTATTGCTTCACAGGCTAAACTTTATGAAATTAGTAGCAGCACCTTCCCTCATTATGTCACTAAAACTCATTTCCCCTGATGGCCATTTAACATCCCCTTTTGTGTGAAGATCTGGCTGAAAGGTGGATCCCTGCTGTGAATGACTCCCTGATGCTGGGTCAGTCTTGCTGCACAGAAGGGCACATGCACTCTGGGCAGTGAGCATGGTCCCATGGTACAAAGTAGCTGCGGATCTCTAGCCATTACATTTGCATTTTAAGCAGCAGTACCGTGATTGCATCAACGTGCCCAAACCTTAGCTGCATGGAAGTCCAGGAAATGATCATCTTTATTTTAAGTGGCAACATATTGAGCTAAACGTTGGGGTTTTGTTACCTTGTAGGAAAAAGAGAGTGGATATTATGATAGGCAATTAGCAATCTATACATTCTGTATATAAAATGTTTTTGAAGCTTGATTTCTCTTAGTTTTTACATAAGCCTTGAATGTAAGTAGACAGTTTTTTCTTTCTGTATACAAATTTCATTTCTGTATACAAATGAATCATCTTAGGCACCTTCCAGGGTGTGGATCCTTCA
>NW_006292604.1:3874913-3876002 GCF_000327345.1 Myotis davidii | reverse complement strand
ACTGTGAGTAGCACACTCAGGAGACATTTCCCTCCTCCCATCACTCCTCCTCCTGAAGATGGTTAGTTGGGCAGAACTACTGACCACACCTGTGTGTGCAAACAGTGTGTGCAACCCTGTGTGCTTTATTGTGGGCTGCAGAAACCAGACCCACAAGAGAGACCTCCCAGAGGAAAACTGAAGCATTTGAGAAGCTAGTTAATTTATTTTTCACACAAATGAAAAAAATAAAAGGTACTGTATTTTTCTGTGTGTAAGACACTATTTTTTTCTAAAATCGTTAGACTGAAAATCGAGGGGCTTCTTATACACGGAAATCAGCCTAGGTGCGAGCCTCACCCATAGCTGCCCATACCTTGTCAAACAGGCTTCCTCCAATCACGAGCCTTATCGTTACTGATGTCAGCTGATGCTGTAATTGGAGGTGGAGAGTGCGCATATGCAAGAGGGACCAGAATGTTCTGAGCCCATAAAAATGTCAAAAAGTAAAAAAGATAAATACCAGTAAGCGATTGTCTTACTCTGCAAAATTCAAACTGAATGTAATCAGCTATGCAAAAGAGCATGGAAATAGAGCTGCAGAGAGCAATTTGGATCTCCTCCCACTGAGTGTATGATCAGACAGTGGAGAAAACAGGAAGATATAGACAGTGACTCAGAAGACAGCAGTGACACAGTAGAAATTGAAGAAATTGATATGTCTGTAACTTATAGTGATGAAGAAGAGAGCAGTGATGCAATAGAGGCTGAATAAAGTGATGTGCTGCATAATATCATAGTACTAGTACGTGAACATTACCTGTGGTAATTACTAAATAAAAATATGTTCTGTTTTATGGTTCAAATATTGATTTCTTAATTTTGGGTTGGAAAATTGGGGGGCATCTTATATATGGAAAAATATGGTGTCCTATATAATAAAAGGGTAATATGCAAATTGACCCTAACAGCAGAATGACTAGGAATGACTGGTCACTATGACACTGCCCACCAGGGGGCAGACACTGGAGCTCTGCTCAGCCACAAGCCAGGCTGATGGCTGCCAGCACAGCAGTGGTGGCGGGAGGCTCTCCCGCCTCAGCAGCACCA
>NW_006292604.1:3871663-3874875 GCF_000327345.1 Myotis davidii | reverse complement strand
TCCCGCCCCTCCCCGCGGGCAAGTGGACATCCCCTGAGGGCTGCCGGGCTGCCAGAGGGATGTCTGACTTCCATCTTAGGCCCGATCCCCCGGGGAGCAGGCCTAAGCCAACAGGTGGACATCCTCCGAGGGGTCCCAGACTGCGAGAGGGCACAGGTTGGGCTGAGGGACCCCCCCTCCCCTGAGTACACAAATTTTTGTGCACTGGGCCTCTAGTTTATTTTATAAATACCCAGGCCAGATAAAATGTTTAATTCACAGTTATTGTGTGTTTTGTGTTTGCCATTACTTGCTTTCCCTTGAAGCAAACAAAACAAAACAAGATCTGAAATATATAGATTTTTTTAAAAAAATTATTTTATTGATTTTTTACAGAAAGGAAGGGAGAGGGACAGAGGGTTAGAAACATCGATGAGAGAGAAACATCGATCAGCTGCCTCCTGCACACTCCCTCCTGGGGATGTGCCCGCAACCAAGGTACATGCCCTTGACTGGAACCGAACCTGGGACCCTTGGTCTGCAGGCAGATGCTCTACCCACTGAGCCAAACCGGTTAGGGCTGAAATATATAGTTTTTTGTTTTTTTTGTTTTTTTTTTTTTTACAAACACCAGCATATACTCTGTGGTGGTTCAGAAAAACGTATGAAGTAAGTTTTCAGCATCAAGATCACAGAAATTTAAGTATTGGTGATCCTGAATCATAATTTAATTATGTTTGCACTGGTTTACCACTTTCCAGTTTGCAAAGTGCTCAAACATAACATTTATTTTTCTTATTTGATCCCCCCAAATATCCTCAAGATTGTTTGAATAGTATGAGACTAATATAGAATCCAGTAATGTCAATGTTGCTGACCCACATTCTATACTATTAAAGGTCCCAAGAAATAAAGTAATTTTCCCACTACTGCACAACTTGTTAAGAATGTAGCTACAAACACACATCTTCTGACTCTTGGGAAATAGTCTTTCCAATTATTTGTTTTTATTTAACAGAGATATCAACTGCAAGTATGAAAAGCATTTGCTGTTAAAAATAAATGTCATTTTATCCTGAATATTATTTATTTATCCTTTGTAATTTCAGTAAATGCATCATGTTAACAGTATTGCTTATATTGCAATTACTCTGTCTAATATGGTAGTCCGTACCTACTGCCTATTTCAGTGAATGAAAATGAAAAATTTAGTTCCTTGGTTTCACTAGCCACACTTCAAATACTCAATAGTCAGATATGGCTCATGGCTACTGTATCAGACAGTGCAAATTATATAGCATTTCCACCATCATAGAAAGTTCTATGGACAGTACTATGGTGGAATGCTGTCATATTCCTTGCGTATTGGTGAATTATGCTTCCATTCCTGTTTCACCTGCTGCAAGGTCGGGGGGTGGCAGGAAAGTATCAAAAGGGCTTAGGAAGTAGTTGGCTCTTCAAGAAATATTTGTCCTATTCAGGAGAAAATGAGTATTTGTGAAGATAGGATAATAAGCACAACTTAGCAGATAATAGTTTTTAGGAAGTCCTCAGTACAATGGATGTTTAAAGATGATACTCCTAGATAAGGTAGTTTTTGGGGAAATATACTTTAAAAAGCACAAATTTGCTTATACACACAATCATTTACTCCTAGGCCTTTGTTCGGATTGAGCTGAAATGCTCAGATTCATTCCTATGACTTTTTCATGGCAAAGTTGTGCATTGGACAGGACCTGGGTGTGAATTAAATTAGCCTTAAGCAATTATTACACAGCCTTAGTGAGCTCTGACCCTTTCTCGCACAGTCTCACAGCCTTCATGTTTTTTTTGTTTGTTTGCTTTTATTTATTTGTTATTTTATTTTTCATCACCATTTATTCCCCTCTATGCCCTCTGCCACCTCCCATTTATGTTATCACTTTAGTTTGTGATCCCTGTTTTCTCCAAATTTATTATGATAATGTTGAAGGCACAAGATTTCCATGGAGATGAGAGAGGAAACAGTGCTCCTTTGTTGGCTCTGGCCTTATGTAAGGAGGTCAAGGAAGGGAAGAAGTCCTGGCAATTCTGGCATCAAACTTCAAAGGAAAATCTCTGCCTTTATTTTTAGGAAATCTAAAGGGCAGGTGTTGCAGTCACTGGGCACTAATGGCAGGTGTAGCAGCCACTGCAGCTTTCATAATTGGAAGGCAACAGGGTCTCAATGACTTATTCATTCATCCACCCTCCACCCCCTCAACACACACAACTTCTTAAATGCTCTCCTTAAGCCCCGAGGGCACAGCAGTAAATAGTCAGAAATGGGAAGTGTGTGGTAGGGAGTTCCTGGGGAGCATAAAACCAGGTTTGATGCTGAGGCCGTGGGCATGCTCCATGGGGTCCTTGTCTGTAGAGAGGGCTGCTACCATGTGCACCCTAAAGCGGAAACACAACCATCCAAGCTGGAACGCAGATTATCAAACAACTGGGGGCAATAGTGGAGGGACCGTTACTTCTTTCCACGCCCAGCAGGTCACATAACGTAAACCCTTCTGAAAGCTAGGATATGGGTTTTTTGGTAAGTATATCTCATCTGTCAATTTGTGTGTCTTCCCTGTAATGGTTTTGTAGAACAAGGCTAGTGCCATGTGTGAAAAATAAAAATGAAACTAAATCTGTACACGGAGGCTTAACATATTATTAGTTTTAAACTTGTTTTGTACATAGACATATGAAAAACAACTTTAGCGTTTTCTAGTTTTTACCTTGGGTCAGATCGGCAGACCAGACTCCAATGCACATTCTCCAGAGATTAAGAGATCTGAAGGCCAGAACAACGTTGGTGTCAGGTTGGCAAGTGAAGCTCCATCTCACACATATAAACACACACCCTACAATTATAAACACTTTACTAGAGGCCCGGTACACAAAAATTTGTGCACTCGGGGGGAGGGGGGGTTCCCTCAGCCCGGCCTGTGCCCTCTAGCAGTCTGGGACCCCTCGGGAGATAACGACCTGCTGGCTTAGGCCTGCTCCTGGGTGGCAGAGGGCAGGCCCAATCCCTAGGTGCAGCCCCTGGTCGGGTTCAGAGCAGGGCCGACTGGGGAGTTGGGGCGCCGCCCCCTGTCATGCACAGAGCAGGGCCCATCAGGGCGTTGAGGAGCTCCCCCCTGTCACTCACAGAGTAGGGCCGATAGGGGAGTTGGGGCACCGTCCCGTGACACACAGAGCAGGGTGGATCAGCGGCTTGA
>NW_006292604.1:3865362-3871525 GCF_000327345.1 Myotis davidii | reverse complement strand
GTGGGGGTCCCCACTGGGGTGCCTGGCCAGTCTGGGTGAGGGGCTGAGGGCTGTTTTCAGGCTGGGGGTGACTGAAGATCTCAACCGCTCCTTTTTTTCTTTTCTTTTTCTTTTTTTATTCTGGGCCAGCTTTAGCTTTGAGGCTCGGCTCCAGCTCTTAGGCCTCCGAGGCTGAAAGTAGGTTTCTGGCCTTTGCTTACAATGTTGCAAATTTGCTGGCTGTAGTCCGGTGGTATTTGTTACAGAGTTTCTGAAACTGCCGGCTCAGAGGCCTGCAGCCGCAGGCGAGAATATTGGTTTCCTCCCTCACTGAAGCAAGCAAGCCTCATGTTAGTTTCAAGCTGCCTGGCTGCCGGCTGCCATCTTGGCTGACAGTTAATTTGCATATCTCGCTGATTAGCCAATGAAAAGGGTAGCGGTCGTACGCCAATTACCATGTTTCTCTTTTATTAGTGTAGATATTAATGAAGCAGACAGTGCTTAGAGTGTGCAGTAATAAATAAGCTACTACTATAGCCTTTAGTATAGTTTATTTATAGATTCACATATGCTCAAATTTGTAGCTAGTTTTATATTTCAATATAATGCTTATCTGATTAATATATATCTCCAAAATGTCCCACCAAAAAAAGGAATGATTAAATGAATGATTGGATATTGTTAAGTTGGAATTTACACAACATTAAAGTTTGTACTTTTTCCCTTTTGTTTTTAATTTTTATTGAAGGTCATGAGGATCTACTCATGCCAAAATGTTGAGTAAAAAATCAAGTTGTAATATTATGTTTTCATTATCACATTATACATATATAAAGTAAAAGAATATTGAATATGTAACATGTATTAACAATCTATATAATATATAAAATTATATAGCTTTACTTATATTTCAGACTTATTTATTTGTTTATATTTTTAGATTTTCCAACTTTTCTACCTAGGGTATACAATCTCTTATCCTATATAAGAAAAGAGAAATATGTAAATTGTCATCCTTCCACTACACTCACCAGCCAATCAGGAGTGAGTATGCAAATCCATCCAACAAAGATGGCGGGTTAATTTGCATACACAGGCACCAAGCAGAGAGCAGAGTGGGAGAGCCAGCAGCTTTGGGGATGTGGCTCCCTTGGTCGCTTCCCCTAAGCCACTGGTGGAGAGCAGAGAGGGAGAGCTGGCGGCTTGGAGGACTTGGCAGGGTGGGAGGCCATGGGACAGAGACGGAGCAGGAAAGGAAAACCAAGGGTGCAGGGAGCACCCAGAATTCTGGGAATACTAGTTCTGGTGGCAGACGGATCTAGACACTACAGCAAAGTGAGCCTGGAGCAAGTTACTATTGTGGTGGGGGATGGAGGGAAAGCAAAGGTGAGAGACATAAGTAAAATCAGAGTGTCTAAGAAAAATTAAAGGGAAGATATCCTACAACTTCCAGGAAATCTCCACCAATGAAGCAAAGGAAAAAAATGCCTCTATTCTGTGAGCAACAAACCATCTCAGACAATTCGCTCATATGATTGCAAAGACAGACAGAAACTCCTGGATTGGAGAGGGCTCCCTGAGGGCTCCCAGATTGGAGAGGGTGCAGGTTGGGCTGAGGGACCCCCATATCCCCCAGTGCACGCATGTTGTGCACGGGGCCTCTAGTCATAAGATAAAAAGCAAAACTATAATTTAAACATATTTTAATCATCAGTTTTCTTTATGTTTTAAAAATTTGCCTCTGATTTTTACTTAAGGTTTATACATATGCCTTAGATAGTTGAAATTGTCATTTTTAGACCTTCTCAACTTAGAATTTGATCTGAGTTCAGAGTAAACTGATTTCAGTGTTCTCCTTACTAATGAAACAGATATATTGCCAGCAGCTTCCTCGAGGAATTTTCGCACTTTCCAGGCCAGACAGGATATTGCGTGGGAAAAGATTGAAAAGTTCCTTTGAGCGAACATTCTTAAGATCCAAAATATTTGAAAATATGTATTTGAACAGCTGTGCTTCAATCTAATATTTTAAAATTGTTTAGCTCTTCTTGAGGTAGGAAGGGTGGTATTTTATTTTATTTTATTAGAATAGTACTTATATCTAGAACAAATTTACTGTGGAGTTAGGGGCATTTGTTCATCAAACTGTAGATTCTTTTCCTAAAAGAGAGTTTCAAGCATGGTGGTACCTATGTACTTTATTGCTTTGCCTGTTAACAACTCTTGGTGTTCCAGAAAAAGACACAGTGACCTTAGAAATAGATAGTAGATATTTTACCAGGAATACAAATTGTTAATGAGTTACAACTGATTCTTAAATGACACTTATCATGCTATTCATTCAGTTTCCCCAAAGGAAAGATGCTTATGGATAAAGGGATTTTTATGGCAGCAAATCTGCTTTTGAAGCCTGCTAACAATCACCTTTCAGAATTTAATCCTATCTCAGAGGGGATCATCTAGGGGAAAGGCGAATTCTGAGGGGTTCAAAGAGTCATTCGCGTGAAAAACTGTGTAGTCTCAGTCATCTACATTTGCACATTTACTTCAATTGTTATTTCTTCTGAAGTTCTATGAAAAGCTTATGAAATTCATTGTGAAATGTTTAAGAACTGACATCAGCTTCATCTCAGCCCTAACCCCAGTAAATGGTGGCACCGTTGATTTACAAGTTCTCCCATGCGTGGAATCCCGGAATCTGTAGGGCCTAAGGAAAGGCCTTTTTAAGAAATCAGAAGCGACTTAATTTAGATATCAAGACAGAGTCAAAGAAACAGGAAGTCCCACAAGTTTTGGTATAAGGTAGTTCTGGAATTGGACTCCCTGATCCTCTCAGTTACTACTTGATGAAACAGGAGCAAGGACTGTATTCTGTCGAGTGCCACCTACCTGTTGAGGTTGTGAGGCTTGAATGACATGATGTAATTCCTCCAGCTCAATACTTGGCTCATCATAACAGAAGAATTTAATGAATGAACAGAGGCTCTGGAGCCCAGGCAGGAAATGTGCTGTTTGTTTAAGGATAACTGAGATGTCGTAATTTTCTGAGGCAAGAACAAAAAGCAGAGATAATGCCCTTGAATCCTTGCCATTGTGAAGCCTGTAGGGGCATGAGTGGGAGCGATCCCTGACGTGGTACAAACTAAGCCCCTGCTTTATTGGTTTCTACTTTACATCAAAGAGGTGACAGTGCCACCATTTGCTGGGTTTAGGGCTTAGATGAGCTTGCTGCTTTAGCTGGTAGCAGAGAGGGCCTTTGCTATTGATTGTGGTGGTTTTAAAACCTGCATGGTCTTTAAAATTTGGTGCCTTGGATAAATCCCAAATAGCTTTATTGTAAGTATTAAACTGCAAGTATCTGAAAGCTCTGGAGGGGAAAATAATTTAAGTATGTGTTACAGTTGTCCTCTGTTGAATAACAAGCCAACCCCAGATGTACTGGCTTAAAACAAAACGTGATGCATTACTTCTCACAGTTCAGTGGGCTGCCTGGCAGGCATTCTGCTGGTCTTTCCTGGCTCGGTCATTCAATGGGTAGGTCAAGCAGGCTGGCCTCTGCTGGGCGGGTCAGCTCGGCTGCTGATGTGTTCATCCCGAGCCTCCTCACAGGAAGGTGGTCTCAGGCACAAGTCCCAGAGGGCCAAGGGGGAAGCTGCAAAATCTCTTGAGGCCTAGGCCCCAGACATCACATCACCTCACTTCCTCCACATGTTAATATTTATTGGTCACGGCAAGTGACCAGACCAGCCCAAACTCAAGGAGAGGGCAAAAGGAAGAACAAATTCTATCTCTTAATGGAATAAGTGGCAGAATCACATGGCCAACAAGCATGGGGATAGTTGTTGTGGCTATTTTTGAAAAAAAAAGAAAAAGAAGAAGAAGAATCAAGCTGGGCATTTCATAAGAAGTACGGTGGATTTATAACAGGGAGGGTGATGCTAGGTGACCTGTATAAGACCAATATAGGGAAAGCAAAGAGCTCCCTCAAATGGCTGCCTAATCACCTGTACTTTGCCAAGTTCATTGTTTCCCATGACTAGGATGACTGTATGTCCAGGTGTGTTCAGGACAGTTTTGTTTATGTCTGCTGGCCCAGAGTAAAAATAAAAATAGCTCTCCCTTTCCCTCTTAAAATATCCAACCTTGATTCATAAGTTTTGCATTCCCATTAAGTGTAGCTCAGCTATCCATGCTGTTCCTGGAGATTCCATTATACTATGATAAGAAGCACTTTGACAAACCTCTGCCCTTTCTCCACAGGGGACACTTCCAAGGAGGGGTGCATATGGAGAAGGCAGATTAGGAAAGTACACCACCTCGGGGACTTCTGTAACTGCCCTGTTAGTTCATAGCTGTGGAAACTGTTAGCAGGAAGGTGCGTGCTGAGTGAGACTCTTCGTTGGAGCTACCCAAGGACTAATTGCATTAGTACTAAGAGCAAGAATTAGAAAGTACTAGGCAGAGAGAGGAGATACCACCAGGAGAGCAAAGACTCAACACTCATCTCCCCATCACATACATTAGGTAATGTGGCAAGTCTCACATAGTCTGACTTAAAATGTAATTTCAACTAATCATTGCAAAAATATAGCTAAATAGGCATTTCACTTAAAGGGGACTAAAAATAAGACAAAATAATGACAACAACAAAAACATGGGAAAGTCATCACAGCTAAGTGTCAAAGATATAAAAATGAAGCAATGTTGACATAGTATTTTAGGCTATTAATGCTCCCTTTTCTTGCCTGCCAGAATTATAATATCTAAATGTCTGATATAACATATGTAATTCATTAGTGAGAGGCAAAATTAAGGGCTTCAATTCTGAAGTCAGACTTTCTGGAAGAAATACGTCTGAAATAAGTCTAGAATATGGGCCAGAAGGGCCAGAGTGGCATGCCTTCTCATTACTTTGGGTATAAAGAAAAGGATCAAAGAAATGAGAGCTGAGGCAATAGATGGAACTCTGTAATGAAGAGAAGCTTTAGCCAAGAGATTAAAAGCTAGAATAGAATTGTTTAATATCTACTAGTAACAATGCAATTGTTAATAGCTGAAAACAACCAGAAAAGATAGGCAAGAAAGGGTTATCCAAAAGAGTGGACTTGAAAGCTGCTCTATGACACAAATAATATTATATCTTGATTTCTCTCTATAAATCCATCTCGTCCAAGAAACTTGCTCCCTGAAGTATTTACTGGATAAATGAATGCATCCGCACACTGATAGGCCTTTCGGTTGGCCGAGCTGAGTGTCAGTGCTGTCTGTACATCCTGCCCACCTTACCGTCATCACCAGCATTTGTGTGTTTGCTCAGGGCTCTGTGTCTGGAGAACCTTTACAGAGGTTTTGTATGAGGTGATGGATGGAGGGGAGACATTGTTGGAAACGATGACCAGCACTTCTTCTCTATGTAGTTCCTGGGACTAGGCGGGGGTGCCCTGTGGAAGGAGGGAGAAAGCTCAGGACCGCCTTTCCTCGCTCTGCAGGGAACCCAGCTCTGCGTCAGCACGTTGAGAACCAGCAGCTTCACAAGCACCCGTAGATAGCTCACGGGGCCCAGAACAAAGGTATCCTCCACAGCTGCTCCTTCTGCAGTGTGGTGGGAAGTCCCCGTCCCCGCTTCTCTGAGCAGGATTTGGGGAGCAGGAACGCTCAGTGCACCGCGAGAGGAGAGGGAGAATGACTGAGTTGATAAAGCCCCTTTTCGGGACTCTCAAAAATCACTGATAGAGCTTCTGTTTAGGCAGGTAGGGTCTCAGAATCATTGTAATTTTGGTCCCAAAATAAATATGACCCCATTCAGACTAAAATGTTGGTGAGGCTAGCTGGGGGTACATGGGTGTTTAATTTGATCTTTGGAAGTAAGAGGTACAATATTATTCTTATATCTGTTTTCTCAGATAAAGAAAATGAGGCTTAGATAAGTTCACGGTAAGGGCACACAGCTAATAAACTAGTAAAAGTGAGACTCAATCAGGGTAATTTATTCTGTGCATCATATATGTATCATCTAATATAAATGGTAATTCATCTCTGGTTGGGAGAAAATGTGCATCGACTGAACATCAATAGCAAAATGTCCAGTGAAGGCCTTTGGCGTGTTGTGGCCTGATGGTGCCAACTGTAGCATTCATTTCAGTTTTATAGGGACCTTGTGGGGGATGTAGACTTTTTCCCTGTG
>NW_006292604.1:3854251-3865305 GCF_000327345.1 Myotis davidii | reverse complement strand
GGAAGCTGCACCAGGCCTCCCACAAGTGAACCGGCCCATGCCCGTTTCAGAAAGGGTTTGTTTTCACACTCACCACGCTCATTACCAAAGAGGCTTTTTACAAAAGAACTCCTTTTCTCTTTGGCAGACTGTATTCTTTATGGATTGATTATGTGACTGTTAGTAACTAGCACTGCCATTAAAATTCTTTTTGGAACGTCTCTGGTTCCGGATGACACAAATTTCAGGCGGCCTCTTTTCTGCCCAGCTTCTCCCACACACACGGCAAACTATTGTTTGAGCACATTACAGTTTCACAGGCCTCTGCGTCCCTGGGTCTCTTTCCACCCACTTGAGCAGACCCAGGGAAAGCGAATGACAGTTCTTGCGCTTCTTTCTCTTCTCCTGTATGTTTGTGGTTTCACTTGGCAGCTTTAATAAATGTGAGGTGCAAATCCCAGGTCCAGTCTCAGGCCTTCACAAAAAGTTTATAATTTTCTGACATCAGTTGTGCACAACCTGTAGCCATCCATGAATAGGTTTATTTTCCTAACGGTTAGATGTTTCTGTTTCCAGCAGATTAGGGAAATGCGTGAAGGCATTCAGGGCCGCCAGGGCCTCTGCAGTAAGAACACATTGGCAGCAGCAGATTAACGTGTTTGGGAAGAGGAGCAGCATGTACCACACGCACGTGCCAAATTGCCTGATAATACAGCGGTCTCTGGCTCCCACAATGCACAGCTGTAGCATATCTTTTTATGTTTTGAAAGTAGGCTTTTTCCTTGGCATAAGTAATACTCTTTCATTTTAACACAATGGCAAAAGACAGCGAGCATCTCTCACGCCAGCCATTACCTGAGCAATTTCCAAGTAGCATCCACTGCACCGCACCTTCTTCAACCCCTGCTGATCCAGGCTCAGCTGGTGCAGGAGTCACATGGTTGCAGGACTCTGGGTTCATCTCATACAAAGAACAATATGCCTACACTGATGCCCCTTTTGGAATAATTCTCATGGTCTGTTTTCCCATTGGGTAATCAGAAGGAAGATGAATTGTGGGAACTATTTATGATGGAAAGAACAGAACTAGTATTTTTTTTTTTTTTTGTAACCCAGAGTTGGTGGAGAATTGTCGTCTGCTGACCTTGGTAATTTGGAAGATAGCATGTTGATCAATAAGCTTTTAACCTGACAGGAAGTTGGGTAGTTTGTTTGCTTGCCCTTGATTTCCAATAGGACTGGGGAAGCTGGATCTGAGAGATAACTGTGGTGTAGAAATACTTGGGTGCTCTTTTTTTTTTCCCCTCAATATAAAACTTGGAGAAAAAGTCCCTACAGCTCTTTGAGGAATATAAAATGTTATTTTTGTCCTCCCAGATTTCATATGCTTTTTTTCTAGGGTAAAGAAAAGTATATTTTTCTAAACGTGATTGGTTTTTCTCAGCTCTCTTTTCTTCGGTTCTTTTCTTTGTACCCCAAATAATGAAAAGACACGCCACTCTCTGCCCCTTCTATCCCACATTCTACACTTATTTCAGATGTATTTTTTTCCAGAAATCTCATAGTGATGAAGTGAAAGAAAAGAGTCCTGAATTCCTCTTTGATCTAAGGATGCGTCCTATGCATACTGTGATTTTGGAATTATCCTGAAGCTGGGCCATATAATAACAGAAATCCCACATACAATGAATGTATCACATCTGCTGAATTATGAAACAGTACCTTCTAATCTGCCCAAAAGTTGAAAATGCGTGAAGGGTGGATTAAATTATTTTGACCCAATTTGTTTAACATCTCTCTCTCTGTGGTTTAACTTTATCCCATAAAATGGAACATATTCTGCTTTCTCTAAGCTACCAAAATATTTCAGTCATTTTTGGGGCCAGGGGAGAACTAAAGGGGGAAATTAAATTCTTAACACATATTTTTGTCTTTTAATATTTGAACAAAATAATGGACTACTTAAACACATTCTTTGTGACCTGCACTGGGACCCTTTTTTCTTGACAGAATTAACATCTGGATTTTAACCACAGCTCTCAGATGATGCCTGTAAGTCTCAGTCCCCAAATTAACTATATCTCTAAATTAGAGATCCTTAATAATAAAACGCAGCGACTCTGTGACTGTTAGAAGTTCTTCAGATGCAGGTTTAACCCCTTCCCCAATAATTTTTTTGTTAAAAACGTTTCTTTTTCAGACTAATTTTTTTATTTTGGTTCTATATAGTATTTTTGATGCTGGTTATGAAATTAATACAGGAAGTAACATTAAGAGAGACAATAGGATATTGGGCTTGTTTCATGTAAGAATAGCTGATATTTGCTCAACACAGACTATGTGCCAGACACCAAGTGTGTCACATTAACGCATGGAGTCTTTGCAACCTGCAGATGCAACAACCCCTTACTGCTTTTGAGATTGGAAAGTTGCATCTTCGTTAACACAGCCAGTAAGCAGCAGAGATGGGATTGGACCCAAAGCATTCCGTCCGCACGCAGGCCCTTTGCTCTCTTGACCACGATGCTTGTGTGTGTCATCTACTAGACAGCGTAGGCAAGAGCTGGATTCTTCATCCCTGTCCCCATTGCTGTCTGTATTCTGTTCGGGGCCTCAAACGCAGCTTTGAGGGGCTTTGCATTTGCTGGTGCCTGGTTTGGAATCACTTTTTCTTCCCTCTTTACCTGGTTAGTTCTTCCTTATCCTATGGCCTCTGGTGAGATGCCTCCAGTCTGAGAAGCCATCCCTCACCCTCCAATATAAGGTGGGTTTCTCCTCCCCTAACTGGCCAGCATTCACATTTCATTGCCATTCACATTCATGGCCCCTTCCTAGCATTTATGCCCTTTCATATTCATATTACAAATGTGATGTGTGTTTATCTGCTTGCTTTTTTATTATCTGCCTTCCCCCTCCTCCACTACCCAGTGTTTTCCACTTAAATGTTGGCTCCGTGAATGCAGAGAGCATGTAGCTTTGTTTCAGGGACTCAATAAATAGTGTTGGATGAATTGAGGCAGATGTTCAATACAGTGCCATTGGGTTTAGTAAAGCTGCACTTACTGTTTGTGTGTGTTTGTCTTTTTGGTAGGGATAGATCACAAAATGAAGGCATGTTTACTTTTCTGTTTTAGGGGTCCACAGTCACAAATTCCTTGGGAACGTAAGAGGAACATAATTTCTCTCTGAGAGTTAAAGTTTCACACAAAAACTCAATGGATCCCAGTTCAAGGTGGGAAAATAATTTAAAAGAGGTTACAGACAAGTGAGATCCGATTATAAGCTTATTGGTGTTGCCACATTTCTAAAAGACAGCATGTGCACAGAGGAAAGACCATGTGAGGAGGCAGGGAGAGAATGGCCATCTACAAGCCAACGACAAAGGCCATAGGAGAAACCAAACCTGCCAACACCTTGATATATTGCACTTCTAGCCTACAGAACTGTGAAGAATAAATTTCTGTTCTTTAAGTTCCCCAGTCTGTGATATTTTATTAGGTAACCTTAGCAAATTGATGTAGCATCTAAGAATCAGAGGAAAGTTGGACATCCAGTGACCAAGATAAGATAGTCACTAACATAAACCTTGTCAATACCTGTTTATCACTCAGGGAAGAAGAGCCCATAGATGCTATATATTCTCATCTTGTTGGCAAGACTGTCTGCGATGGAGATGAATGGATTCATTAGTCTGTCTTGCTCTGATGTATTTGATTCTTGTATCATTCACAAAACAGACATTACTATGTGGTATAGCAAACAAACCTTTAAGAAGGCCCTTGTCACTCTCCACCACGTGTTCACACACCTGTGAGATCTCCTTTCCTAGAGGTTGCATGGGATCTGTGTCTTGTTTCTAACCAATAAACATTGCAGAGGTGACAGGATATACACTCCTATTACATGTAGTAATAGGCTATGCAATATTGTATTTATGTTACATGAGATTGTAGCATCCATCCTGCTAGAGTCTCCTTTGAGAAAGTAGGCAGCATGTTGGATTGAACCCCACATAGCGAGGAATTGCAAGTGACCTCTGGTAGCTGAGGACAGCCTCGGGCCAACCACCAAAAAGATGGTAAAGCCGTCATACCTCAATCAAAGTGCTCCATTTCACAGGAAACTGAATTCTGCCTCAGTGTCTTGGAAGGGATCCTTTCCCAGTCAAGCCTCAGATGAGACCATGTCTCTGGCCAACATCCTGTTTACAATCTTGTGAGACTCTAGGCAGAGGAAACAGCTAAAGTGTTCCAGGATTCCTGACCCATTGAAACTGTGAGGTAATAAATGTGTGTTTTTAAAAGTCACTACATTTGTGGTAATGTTATTACACAGCAATAGATAACTAATATACTTGGTTTCACAAATAGGCCTCTCTATAGGGAAATAATTCACTGGTTAAACCAATGTTAAGATTCTAGGCCACATGGTAGCAATTTGTCATTATAAATAAGTAAGCATTCTGAATATTATTGATCATACGGGGATGTTTGATTGCTGGGGAAATCATTATAGTTCTCCTTATAGATTAAGAGATTATCATTCTGCCTTGTGAAATTTTAAGCAGTGGAACCAACTGAGATATGCTGTAATAACACTTCTGACCAACAGAACTATGAGATGATATATGAGTGTTATTTTAAGCCATTAAATGTATGCTAGTTTGTTAAGGCTGTAATGAAAAACAAATACATTAATATTTTATGTTACACATATATTTAAACAATTATTATATTGTGGTCACTGTTTTATAAAACAAAAAATTTAGTAAAACCCAAATTTGTAAAATGTTAAATTTTCTTATATACGTTTTTGTCACCGCAAAGATTAAAATTCCAATTTTCTATTGCAGAAATTTTAAAATAATGTTCTATATTAATATTAGTGATAAGTCAAAGTTTTTTCTCAAGGGAAATTCATAGCCCATGGCTACCAGAATTAAAAATCATTTGTAGCCCAGCCAGTGCGGCTCAGTGGTTGAGTGATGACCCATGAACCAGGAGATCACAGTTGATTCCCAGTCAGGACACATGCCTGGGTTCTGGGCTCAATCCCCAGTAGAGGGCATGCAGGAGGCAGTCGGTCAATGATTCTCGTCATTGACTTTTCTATCATTCTCTCCCTCTCTGAAATCAATAAAAACGTAATTATTTCAAAAGTCCTTTGTGGTATAGTGGTTAATTGAAGAAGGTTTTGAATAAACTAGTTTCAGGTTCTTGTCCACTTCATACTATTTTTGTACTATCTATGCTTTCGTTACAAAGGACAAAGTGAGTGTAATTGTAACATGTCTGTCTAACTTAAATGTTCTTTGACTCAAGCAATGCTAGTTATCCTTACTTACTAAATTTATCGACAATATATTTTTCTATTTTGCATGGTTTTACCGTGTATACAATGTCGGGGCTGGACAAACAATGGCCCATGAGCCAAATTTGGCCTGCCAACCTATTTTTATAAGTAAAATTTTATTGAAACACACACACACACACACACACACACACACACACACACACGAAATTGTCATTCTGGTTTTCATCAGGCTCACAAGTTTAGTGGTTATGAGTCAGCTCCTAAGTGGTAGATGTACCATTTCATAAAAAGACAAAACATGGCTTCATTCAAACAACAAATACTACTGTGAGGGGTTACTTTGGAAATTGCCACTACCTTCTGAATGGACCTCCTTTCTGTATCACCAAACACTGAGAGAGACTTTTTATATTGATATTTCTGTTAAATCTAAATGCTTGTATATTTCTTTTTTTTCCAACCTGCAGGGAAAACACAATTCTTAATGGGAATTTATTAATGGTGGCTATTCTTTACTATAATTTGGGCAATTGAACTAAAATCACCAAGAGCAGTACTAGGAGGTGACCCACGCATGGCTGTAATGAGATAGTTTGGTAAAGTTACTAATTGGACTTTCAAGATCTAGCAGGACTTTCTAGTTAATGATAAACAGGGCTAAGAAATATGCAACATGCTCTTCCTACATTCTCTGTTTTCTTTCCAGTGAGAAATTAAAATAGAGGGTGAGAATATATAAAAACTAAGTATTAAATAGAATTTTTATTATTGGGTTTTACTCTTACTTGGCCAAGTGTTACTGAATATCAGCTATTTAATTCTTAGAGCATTTATTGAATATTTATGATGCATAAGGCACCTTGTCATGTACTCTGGGGCATGCAAACTACATAGTGGTGTGGCCCACGGTCACAATGAATAGAAATAGAAAGGGACAGTTGCTTATTTCTGCCTCAAATACATGCTCCCCTCAGGGTGTTCTGAACAACTTCTTAGTTTTTCACAGTATCACACATCCTCTTATATCATCTGCCTTTGCATGTCCCCCCACTCCAGACATTCTTTTGGCTAGCTTCTATCTATTAACCAAAACTAGTCCAGGTGGTACTTTTTCCAGGATGCCTTCCCTGACCATTCTTTTGTCTAAGGCTGGATTAGGTATCCAATTCCATGCCCTTCATCACCAAGGATGGCAAACCTTGCCATACCACTTAGGATGCTCTATTGTAGTTTTCCTGTCTTTTTTTTCTCTCTGTTCCTGTGCTGGCATCCATCTTGCCATTCTAAACAGCAGTGTTCTGTTCAAACAGCACCTAATGGCTGCTCAGCCTCCCACACACATACATGTGTGTATGTATAGTATATGTTGTGTATGCACACGTATGCATAAATAGTTACAGATGCGTGCATTTATTATAAATTTTACAGGATATAAAGGTGGCACACAATTTTATAAATAATAAAATATGCAGTGTTTTATTAAATTCCATACAGTCAGATTCAAAAAGAAAGCATGTTATGTTTGAATTGTTCCTTATATTTAGAGTCTGGATTTGGATTTGCTATTTCCGTGGCAACAGGTGTGGAGGGAGGAGGTGATATTTTGCATTGCCAAGCCTTGAGTGTGATCCCAAACTACAAGTGCTGCTTAGGTTTAAAAGTGGAGACAGCCAAGTCAGAGAGGAAGGTGGGCATGTTGGAGATTAGGTGAGTGGGCCCTAGAAGTGACTTTTGTGCCTTTTTGCTTTCCCTTGGTGACATGATTTATACATTCCTTTTAAAACTTTGGTATTTCTGATTTAAGCTATCTATAATTATTATCCTCATCCCAGCAGACTTTTCTCATATTATTTCTTTTGATGTATTATTCTCATCTGGTATTCCTTATGCAAATAAAGTTAAAGGCATCTCAGGTAACATAATTGGTCATAATGTAGAAGCTTAAGATCTTACCAGATAGTGTGCACAGCATCAAGGTAAAAGAAAATCTAAAAAAATATATGTTGTTATTGATTTCAGAGAGGGAGAGAGAGGTAGAAACATCACTGATGAGAAAGAATCATGGATCTGCTGTCTCCTGCATGCCCCTTATTGGAGATCAGGCCTGCAACCCGGGCATGTGCCCTGATTAGGATTTGAACCAGTGACCTCTTGGTTCATAGGTCGATGTTCAACCACTGAGAACACTGGCCAGGCAAAAGAAAAATTTTTATTAAAAATCCCTTTATTTCCAATATAAGGGCAGCTTACCTTTGAGCTTCATAGATGGCAATTCCAAAGGTTAAACATGTTTATTTCCGCACTTTACATTCTGGGTCATTCTTCTGCTACAATGAAGTTCTAATATGTCAGGGATTTTAGCCTGCTTTGTTCACTGCTGTATCCTAACACCAAGCAAATGCCTCGCACATATTAGAAGCTCAATAAATATATATATTTATTTTTTAAAATATGTTTTTATTGATTTTAGAGAGAGAAAGAGAGAGAGAGAGAAGAAACATCAATGATAGAAATATCTATTGGCTGCCTCCTGCATGCTCCCTAGTGGGGATCAAGCCTGAAACCTGGGCTTGTGCCCCGACCAGGAATGGAACCTGGACCTCTTGGTGTATGGGATGACACTCAACTAACTGAGCCACACTGGCCAGGGCAGAAGCTCAATAAATATTTGTTAAATAAACAAATTTGCCCCAGCTAGTTATTGAGTGGAAATGTAGCTGTTACCTGAGGACCACGAGGGAGTCATAAATGGTGTCCAGGCCAGTTAAAAAGCATTTGAGCTCTTACTCTGCAACTTAGTGCATTTGTAACAGCAACGAAATGGCACAGGCAGAGATTCAGTTTCTTAAATGTAACCTGGACACACACAATATGTAATTTTGCATACAGCACCTTGAATTATTGGAGCAACTAGGTCAGTTATACATAATAGTAACCACAGGGTCAGGGTGTAATGGTCAAATTATCATCGGCTTCAATTTCATGACATGGCATCCACTATGTCATGCTTGTACTAGTTCTTTTTTCATGCCAGCTTTTCCTGGAAGAGCTGCTTTGAAATGGACATGAGTTTGAAGCAGATGATAGTTGCTAATACTAGTAATATTTATGGAGTGCTTTCAATATGCCATCTCTGCCCTAAGCACTTTACACTCATTTTATGTAATATTGACAAAGGCTCTATGAATCAGCTTGTGATCATTTCACATTTTTGATGAGGAACTATGGACTCAGAAGTGTTTATATTATTACTAGAGTCCTGATGCACAAAATTCATGCAAGAGTAGGCCTTCCTTCCTCCGGCTGCCGGAACTGGTTTCCCTCCACCACCTGGGACCTGGGCTTCCCTCTGGCCGCTGGCAGGCACCCAGGACTTGGGCTTCCTTCGCAAGCCCGGCTTTGTCCAGAAGGTCGTTTAGAAGGACATCTGGACTAATTAGCATATTATGCTTTTATTATTATAGATTATATGTTTATGTTATTATTTTTTACTGTAGAACTTTTAAATTCATAACATAGCAGCAATAGAAATGTATTAGAAAGGCAGTGAGGTACAGTGGAGAAAATGGATGGTTGGTGGAAAACCCTGATTCAGTTCATTAATCTTGGTCGTCTCCCAGTCCACTCTGGGCCTTCGTCATCTCATCTGTTACTTTCAAGTAGGTTTTCAAAATCCTCTGCAGCCTTTTTTAAAGTTGCTGTAATTCTCATTTTGATTTTCTCCTTGAGTGAATCCACCTATTCTTTCTGTCTGATAAAAATTTTCCTTGTTTTCTCTTCTCTTTTTTTCTTCTTATACTGTTCCCTTTTGTATGGCCTCTCATAATGATTCTGTGGGTCAAGTGGAATTTGGGGCTGAACCGAGAGCCAAAATGACGAGGCTAACACCTCCTAGGGGAAACGGTATTTCACATCAAATTTCTCTTTTTTTGACCCTTATCAGAGTTTAAAGTTTTTTTTCAGCCAAATTAAGGATTAACAGGCTTTTGTTGAATAGCTTGAAGCTCTCAGGGCTAGCCAGATGTCACATAGGGAAACTGTGTTCTAGTTTCCACCAAATCTGCATTTTCAGTTATTCATTCATTCATTTATTCATTCATTCATCGAGCAACCTGACATTTAATGGATCCTGCCTGTCTGGAGCCAGTGCCATCAGGGATCACAATGAGTGTCATTTTCCTCATGTCCAGGGAGCTACACAACTGAAGGCAGGGGACTGCTGTACAAATGAACACACAAAACGTTTCCCAGCATGTTGCAGTAAGTGCTATATAAGCAGCCTCTGCTGGTTATTTGAGGGTATGAGGAAGCTCACTAAATTCTGATTCAAAGAGGCAGGGAAGCCTTTATCAAGGAGAGACTATTTAAGCTGAATCCTGACAAGTTTGAGAAGCACTCTGTTGATACATTGGCGACTTTCTGTCCCCAGTGACAGCACAACAGAAGATGACATGAGGACGTGGTGTCTCGGTGCTACTCTCCTTTCTGTGCTTTAAGTCACTTTCTCCAGCCAGGGTAAGGTTGAGAGTCACTATAGAGGCAGCATTTAATGTCAGGAACGCCTGTGCAGCAGGTCCACATGCAGGAGAAAATAGTGCCCAAGATCCTGAAGGAGGAAGGACCACAGGAGGCTGTGGCTGTGTGGGAAAGTTTGTTCCAGCCAGACTGAAGAAGCCATTTCTGAATCCCCATTCCCTGTGGGCTCGCTGTGGGTGGACTTTTATCACGTTCCCCAGATATAACAGTTAATTGTTCTTCAAGTTTCCACGTATGTGCTTGGCCGGCCATCCGTGGAGCCATCTCCCCACTTCTAGTCACCAGCCCATAAATATGCAATCCTCCGCTGGCGTCGGCAGGAGGATACAGAGAGCAGTAAAAGGGACACATGATCCAGCTGACAGAAGAATGGTTTTGTTGCTGGCTTTATTATTGGCCATCATTTCTGTGATAAGGAGGTTGGTACTGGGGTTGGTATTTCTATTTCCCTTCTTCCTGCAGCAGTCGGAGTCTTTGGGTGAGGATTACAGCAGGTGGAGACTGTTGTGGGGGATGTGGGATCATAACTGTCTAACCCACCCAAACCAACCTGCCCTCCTGACACTGTAATTCTTTAAAATACAGTTGGCCCTGGAATTGACTTAGAGCTATGTGGGTCCACTTAAATGTCAATTTTTTTCTCAATAAACACTGTAAATGCATTTTACTCTTATGATTTCCTCAATGACATCCTCTTTTCTCCAGCTTACTTTATTGTAAGAATACAGTATATAACACATATAATATACAAAGTATGTGTTCATTGCCTGTTTATGCTCTCAGTAAGGCTTCTGGTCAACAGTAGGCTAATAGTAGTTATGTTTTTGGGGATCCAAAAGTTATGCATGGATTTTCTACTATGTGGGGTGATAGTGTCCCAACCCTGACATTATTCAAGAATCAACTGTATATATAAGCATATATACATTACATATAATCTATAAATATCTAATCTAATAAAAGAGAAACATGCAAATTGAGCGCACCTCCGCTATGCCCAAGCCACGCCCACCAGCCAATCAGAGTGACTATATGCAGCCACGGAGCTGGAGCAAGCAGGAGGCTTGGTTGCCCTGGCGATGGAGGAAGCCAAGCTTCCCGGGAAAATGTTAAATTCTCAGTGATAGTTTTTGTGCTCAGCTGTTTTCATTGCTCTGATTATTCGGCTATGATTATTTCCCTTCTCCTCTAAAAAACTCCTAGACCAGTGGCTCTCAACCTTTGCT
>NW_006292604.1:3849825-3854037 GCF_000327345.1 Myotis davidii | reverse complement strand
CTGAGGATGTCCAACTAATGGCTTAGGCTCGCTCCCCAGGGAGCGGGCCTAAGCCATTAGTCAGACATCACCTGAGGGCTCCCGGGCTGCCAGAGGGATGTCTGACTGTCAGCTTAGGCCCAATCCCCTGGGGAGCAGGCCTAAGCCAGAAGGTGGTCATCCCCCGAGGGGTCCCAGACTGCGAGAGGGCACAGGCTAGGCTGAGGGACCCCCCCGAGTGCACAAATTTTTGTGCACTGGGCCTCTAGTATAATATAACACACATACATAATATATACTATATCATTATAATGTATTGTCTCATATAGTAATTATATAATGCATAATATGTAATACAATATAATAATAGTGTATATCATATTATGTAGCATATTATATATGATATGTAACTGTATAACATATATAAATGTGTATGTATGTATACATATATATGTGCTTTTATTGAGTACCTGTTCAATGCTTGCCAGCCATTCACTGAATATTTTCTAAGTGCCAACCGTGGGACTTACAAACCTGGAGGGTAAGCATTATTTCCTCACATTTTACAATGGAGAAAAGAGAGGCACAGGTACAGGAAGTGTAAGAATCTAGTCTGAGAAAGTTAATAAGAGGAGGAGCTGGAACACTCATCCAGATAAAAAATGTCATACTTTAAAAAAATCTCAAATCACTTAAATGCTTGCTTCTTTCTCTGTATCCATTCTAATCCTACAAGCAGAGGAGCAGACATTCCTGTGTAAATAATAACCACATGCACATTTCTCACTATTTGTGCTTTTGCTGGAATACGGTGTTTTAATTGTGAGAAACAATGTTCTATTTTGATGTCTTTCCAACTTCCCATCAACTCCTTAGTATCACTAAGAGGTTGAATACCCCATTGCTATACGAGCTTCAGTGTAACTTCTCACTTATTACTGGAGAACCCCTAAGTAGTGGAGATAGCTCAGAGCTTGTCTGTTAGGTGCATCTTGCTCTCAGGCCTTCCAATGCCCAGACCACCCTGGAGGCAAGGCAGCCTCCTTCCCTTACCACTCCAGCTGTTGAGTGGAAGTCCATCACTCTATGTGCCAGTGATAAGGAGCTTTATAGACCTAATTGAATTCAACAACAGGGAAGTATGACAGGCAGTCTTCAAAGACCAAAAGGGCTTTGGAAACAGAAGATACAATTAAATGGGACCTACTACTGACAATCCAAGAAAAGTAAACCTTTAGTGTTGACTGACTGCAAAGCAGTGATAAGCAACTGAAGAATGTAGAAAATGGCTAATTATTTTCAAGTTTATTTTAACAGCCTGGTATAAACCTGAAAAGCAATTCATTCACTCATTTATTCAATTAATATTTCCTGCATGCTTTCCATATATCAGGCACAATTAAGCACTGTTGATCAACTATGCCTTTAAATGTATCTTTTGGCTAAAATATAGGTCTATGTTTCCTTTAGCTTTCTAGTGTTTCCTTTACTTTTGGGAAAATCTGATTTGAATTACCTCTTTGCCACACTCTTTGCTAAAACCATCAAATTATCATTTTATTTAATCCCATGGCTGTTAATGAAACTTACCTTTCCACAGACTTATGTTTGCAACCTCTAGAAAGGTGTGAAACAATACATCTTTGACTTTTTCTTTATTGTGAGGAATTGATTTTGCTACTTATGTAAGAATTTATAAAGACTGAGCACATGTGATAAGAATAGAATATTGTTATTAAATAAAACTCACAACCAAGATTCTTAGGCATTTTATGATTATATATAATTATTGTTGGCCTATTTTAAACATAAATGTTAATCAGTATATGTGAATAATGGTTAGCTATTTTCCTCTACGTGACCAAATCAAAACTTACTGAGGTTAACCGGGTTGGTAGGGTGAGAAGTCAAGGTGTGGGGTCAAAATGAAAAATCAAGGGGGAAGAAAAGAGAAAAAAATGAAGCAGGTGGATAGGCACTGGGTGGATTTGAAATGTTTCTGAATGCATAATAGGTTTCCATCTGGGGGCACCCAGGCCCCCTTATCTTTTCCTCCCCACCTGCTGCCCCACTGTGCTCTCTTCAATTTCTAGAAGACAGCAGAGGACTGAGTGAGGACCCCAGGAATCTTTGGGCAGGTGGGGCTGGACTAGTGAACAGAATAAATTTTAATGGGAGCCAGGTAGGAAACAGAAGGGTAATTCTCGGGTACAATTTTAGAATAAGAGAGAAGATCTTATGAGGAACTTGGTATTGTTATAGGTTGGAAAAGGATATGTCTTTCTTCAGGGGTGGGTGTATGTGTAATGAGATGTAGAAAAGAGAAATGAGGTCTGAAATGAAAGGAGAAGGAAGTGTAATTCATGAATAATTAGGTGTGCGTGCTATGTGTGGGTGGCAGGTGTGTAATCTATGATTAGCAGTTCATCTGAGGTCTGCAAAAGCATTTATTCACATGCAGAAATATTGGAATGACATACTGTTTAAAAATTGCTTGCCCTTACTGGTGCTGTATGGTTAGAGCGTTGCCCTGGGACTCAAGGGTTGCAGATTTGATTCTGGTCACGGGCATATACGTCATTGTAGGCTTAATCCCCACCCTAGTTGGGGTGCATGGAGGAGGCAACCAATCGATATGTCTCTCTCACATCGATGCTTCTCTCTCTGTGTCTTCTCCCTTCCTTTCACTCTCTCTCTTTAAAAAAATAAATCAATGGAAAAAATATCCTCGGGTGAGGACTAGCAACAACAAAAAATTGCTAATATACATTTTTCTTCTTCTTTTAAGTAGGGTTTAAAATGATTTAATCAGAGATCATCTTCTGGGTGTTCCATTTCCTAGCAAGTTCCAAATCAGTGCAGAGTCTGCCTTCCTGGAGCTTATAGTCTCTTGTAGGGTACTGAGTCTTTCCTCTTCCCCCAGTCAAATTAGCTCAAAATTATTTTCCCCAAACGTCCAGTTTGTATTTTATCCCTCCCCACAAAATCATGATACTTAAATAAATGTTAATGCTCTGACTTTGTAATGAAAAAAATTGCAGTAAAATATTAATTAATTTTCATAATGTGTTGAAAATTTTCAGTGGATAAAGAAGCAAGTATAATGAGGGCTCTAACTTAATTTTCAAATGAATATTCAGGGATTAAAAAAAGAGAGAAAGAAGTGTGGAGCTCCTGGAATGTGGTTGTTTAACAAGGGAACATATCAAAGTCATTGAACATCAATTCATTATTTCGTATGAAACAAAATACATAAGGAAGCAATTTTGGTTTCTTTCCGTTCTTTCACAGACACTGAAAAATGATATGACTTCTTTAGTACATATTGTAGTTCCCTGTGGGAGATACCAACTACTTTCTTTGTCTCAATTTTATTTATTCCCTACTTTCCCCTACTTTTTTTTTGTGTGTGAGCGGAGGGTGTTATTGATTCTTATACCTAGCTCCTCACCCAAAATAATCATCTTTTGGAAGGGAAGGGAAAAATTATAGTGATTTTATTTTCCTACCTTTGTATTTCCTACAGATAGAAAATTTATGTATGAGAGGTGGCAGTTGTTAAGTATATATAAATAAAATACATATGTATATATTTTTAGTGGATTGAATCACTGTATTCATCAGCAGTGAAATGAAAGCATCTTTTGTCTTGTATAGGAAAGACAATGTTTTGTAGGAAACATTGACCTATGTTTTATAGGAAAGCTTTTCAGGAAAGAAAACACATATTCCATGAGCTACCAATACGAGAATGTGAATTTGATGTCAGTGCTAACTTTGAAATTAATCGTAGAATATAATCCTCATTTTTTTAGTTACTTACAATTTAGAGAAATTTTTATGATTGTTTTGGCAGAGGCCAGAAGCAGTCACCAGCACCAACCATGTCACGGTAGGAGTGGAGACCCATCTACAGACTGCCTCAGTTTCAGCCCTGCTCTTCCTCTCAGTTTCTCTCATCTGTAAAATGGGCATGATAACAGTGCTTACCGTAGAAAATTGGTTGTTATGCGAACTTAGTGATTTAATATTTATAAAGCACTTAGGACAGATTTGGCACATGGCACTATGGGGTTGTTAATAAATGAATGTAAGTAAATCATTCCTTGGTAGATTGGGAATATATTAAAGCACACAGAGGAAGATGTGGAAAGCAATGAAAATTCATGTGTCTTTGCAGTGATATGTATTTTTGCATGTTCATAGGCTGTCTGTTTTTGCGTATCTTTCCCT
>NW_006292604.1:3836065-3849793 GCF_000327345.1 Myotis davidii | reverse complement strand
TTTGTAGCTCTTAGATGCTGATACTGTCCCTAACACTTCTGTTTCTATTTTTTTTTTCTTTTTGAGTTTGCTACATATTGTAAAACCTGAATATGGCAGATGGTTTACAATGCCACATAAGAAGAACTCTTTTCCAATTATGTTTTCATCAGGCAAGCAGCCCACTGTGATGGGAATAAACGGTGATGACATTGCTATGAAATTGATGTTGTCTGTTCCAGAAGGCTATAGAATTGAAGAAACACTGGCCGCAATTATCCTTCACCTTTCCAACATGTAAGGTCAAGAGTTAAGATAAATAAAGGAAGACTCTGTAGTTTTCTCTTTCCTTCTTACCATCCTGTTGCCATCTAAAATTTATAAGACACATGGGCAGAATTTGTGTGTATGTGTGTGCAGTCCTTGGCAATGAAACAACAAATTCCTTCTCATTCATGCCCATAATCAGAATAAATATGTGTTATATCTAAATAATTCATTAATTTGCTATCTCATTCACCTAAAAATTTTAAGGTAAATATAATATTTTATTTTAAGTTCTAGTTTCAGCAAAACAGTGACATTTGGAAAGGTCAAGACTACTGACTTATGAGTATTAATAATCCATTTGCAAGTACCATAGTAAATTGTTCTATATGCCTGTAAAATGTTTCTCAGAATTACTGGATTATAACCTACTAAAAAATTCAAAAATACCTTTCCAAATTTTTTTCCAACTGAGAAGCAGTCCTGCCTCAATCCCAAGTAGTTCTGAATTGTATATTGAAGTACATCCTATAAAATTATATCTTCTTTAGTAGCTATTACTTACTGTATATCTATGATTATCTAACACGATTATGAATGCATTCCTTCTGCTCTTAATATATCAATGATGGGAAAGAGATCATTGTTTTTTGAGAGTTGTCACTCTTGGGTATTTTTAGAAAAATACTTATGTGCCAAGTTTTCATTAGCTTCTTTAGGACGCTTGGAATTTTATGTATATGAAGGAGAGAGAGAAAGGAAGTGATGATAGCAATGAAGTCCCAGGTCCAAGTCCTTTATTTCTTCATCTAGTTATTGCTTCAGCATTTCTAAATCCCATTTTTTATATGAACGGAAGAAGTAAAGAGTTCCAATAACAAGTGGATTTCTGGGTGAGTCAAGCATTCAGGTAGTGCTGTGGCGGACTTTGGACGTTGGTGAGTCACCAGAAGTGAGAAGCTTTAGATCACACTGAGTAAGGTTGGGCTGGGAACCCACTTGAGAAGGAAAGGACTTGAGAAAAACAACTTCCTTGGTAAGATCAGCCTGCTCTCTCTCCCTATGACTTAATATTCTATCCAACAGCAAATAGAAAAAGAAAAAAAGGGAAGGGGACGTGGGGAGGAGTATTCAGAGCCAAACTAAAATCAGAGGCGTGGATGTGGGGGAGAAAGGCTCAACCCTGAGCTTACTGGTTCTCCCACGTTAGCTCCGGAACTGTAATCTTTTCACTGAAGCTGTGTCTCTCCCTATGCCTTCAGCTGTTCCTAGCAAATTCCGTGGAGTGTCAATTTTGAAAACATGGTTGTTTTAGAGAAGCAGTGTCTCAAGTAAATTAATGTTTTAATTGCGAGAAGGTAGAGTACCCGAATTAGAAATGTTTTTTCATTTCTTTTCAGAAGCATACACAAATGAATGGCCATGATGAAAAACCTTCCTTAGAGTCTGTAATGAACTGTGGTTAGAGAAGGATTAAAAATGTGTTGACTTTGGCTGTGGTAATTTAAGAGAAGCACTGCCTTTTTTATGGGTACTTTTCCCAATGTGGTTGCATTTATTTTACTGTTATTACAGCTATCAGAAATAAGAAAAAAATATTTAGTGAGAATAAACTTACTTACTTCAGCTTATCTTCATTCACTCAACCTTTGAAAATGAAGGGATTTTTCTCGTTCATTCTACGCTTTCTGCAGGGAGGATGAGCCCTCTGCTTTTCTCAGCCTCATCATCTCCCTTCAGGGAAAGACTAGAGAGGTGGGGACTGTAGTCTCAGCAATAGCTCTCATCACCAGGAGTGGATTGCTAGAAGGTGTCTAGTTATGGTTTGTGACCAGCATATTCTGCCCCCCCTCATTTCCTGTCAAGGCTGTTAATGCCTAGAACCATGTGGGTTGAGCGATGGGTCTTCTGCCCACCCGAGAGCTGCCCTCGGTTATGCTGCTGCCTGTGGATCCAGCTGTATTCCAGATATTTGAATGTGTGGGATCAGATACTTGACCTTTAAAGGGATGACCCTGGGGTGAGTGATCTCTGAGGTTGTCCAGGCTCTGACAGTCAAACAGGTGACTGGTGAAAGCCCTGGGGGCCTGTGAAACACGGTCCTTCTGGGTACAGAAAGCTCAGTGCAACTCACAGAGAGAAAGGGAACTTCACTATTCTTTTACATTTTTTATGAGTTGCTTATAAGTTTTCACATAAGTCTGATGGTTTGTGCATTTCAAAACTGACAGTTGCAGACATTTGCAGGGTTGTTTTTTTTTTAACCCCTTGGAGAGTCTCAGTAGACACTGAACTTCATATAGGCTGTAGAAACTCCTGAGCTTAGGTTCGGGTTTATGCACTGGTTCTGCCCCTTACCGGCATTATAACTGCACAGGTTAAATGTTCTCTTCAAACTCAGCTTCTTAATGGGACATGCAGACATTCCTAGGAGTTATCTCTCTCTCCCAGGCTGCAGACGGACTTTTCCCCCTGCCTGCTCCGTCTAATAAATAGGGACCATCCTTTCACACTCTCCAGCCCCTTCGCCTTCCATGAGTAGAAAATCATTTTGATTCTTCTTCACATTATTTCTCCGTCTACTCTCCCTTCTTCATTTCTACAGCCATTACCCGAGTCGAGATTATTATGACAATGTGCCTGAAGTAATGCAGCAGATCCCTCACAGGCATGGACTCCTTCTGTAGCTTTCATTTTACTCCCCTCAATGTGTATCTTATCCTCGCTGCCAATTTAATCTTCTTGAGGCTCGGCTTGTAGCCTATAATTTTTCTTCTTAAGAGTCTTTTAAATGGATCTCTCTGTGAACTGAATAAAGGCCACACTGAAAATGCATCTAATAAATGGTGTATCCTAGTGTGTCTAATACTAGGTCAACTGGGCCCTGACAATCAATACAATTTTCTCATATTTGAATTCAGGTTTTGCATTTTGGCAAAGATTCTAGAAAGTGAGGTTCTGACCTTCTCAGTACATCACATTCAAAGGCTTTTGATGTTGATTTGTTCGATTACAAAAAACGGTAACTGATCATTTGGTGAAGGCAACAAGTGATGGGTTTCTCCATTGAAAAGTTACTGTATTTCCTTGTAGATAACAAGGGATCTTATGGGGAAATAATCTGGGAGCATTTAAGTAGCTAATTATTTATTACACTTTTCCCACTGATGTTAGCACCCATTGGCGATTCTTGCTGGAAACAATACTGTGGTGTTTGCTAAATGGTGATTTTTTAAAATTTCAACCATTTCCTAATCTACAGATACTAGTTGGAAATTTATAAGGAAAAGTTTACTGTTCTTTATTTACTTTTTCATCCAGTTACTTGTGCATTCATTGTTTATGTTAGTATGAACAAGTGAATTCTTATTTTGTGTCCTGGGTTATAATCTATCCCAGTCATTTATTTTGTTGTTCAGTTTTCTAGATTTGGCCTTTGTGACTCACCTTCTAGTTGGCTTCTGTATCTTTTTAGAATATGCTCCCATCCCTCTTTAAGCACTTCCATATTTCCGGGCACTACAAGATGTTTCAGGCTCATCTTGTACTTTCCCCAGCTGTTTCTCCAAGTACTTATAGCTTTCTTTTATTGGAGCCTGGTATTTAGAAACCACGATCTGGGTGCTAGGTGGGTTCATTGGTCCTGGGGTATCACAGTGCCTGTCTAGTACTCTTGAAAATTGTCAAGGTCATGAAAAACAAAGGACTGACAACCTACTTCTATTAAAGGAGACTAAGGAAACACAACAAGTAAATAAAAAGTGTGATTTTGGATTGGATCCTGGACCACAAAGAATAAGAATGGGAAATCAGAGTAGGTTAAATAGCATTATAAATTGTACTATAATTTTATACATTATATATTATATATAATTTTATACATTATATAGTGTATATAATTTTATCCATATTTCTCCCTGTCATGGTCATGTAGGATAAACAATGATTAGCCACATTATAACTGATAGGGAAAATTTTTTTTCAGATCTCTGCAACTGAAGAAACTGATCTGAGTTAGGGGGCAGATAATTCAGAAAAGAAATAAATGTGTACTTGGTGTTCTAACTTTGAAATGAATTACCAAAAATTATGTCATTAATCTCTTTCTGATGAACATTTTCATTGTCTCTGTTTTTCCAGAATGATGTATAACTCTGTATTAAACATATTATTTGATCTTACATTTTCAAACATTTGAAAACCCCCTTGGGATACATTTCTTGAAGTGAGGTTGGTTAAATAATTTATGGTATAGCTGTAAGCAGTGTGAAGTCATTAAAGATTATGATATAGATCAGCATTTGGCAAACACAGCCTATGGGTCAGATCGTCGATGACCACTCATTGACATATTGTCTAAGGATGCTGTGTGTTACACTGCACATGGGCCATGGGGCCGCAATGGGGACTATGAGGATCAGACAACCTAAAATATTTACTATCAGGCCCTTTAAGGAAAAAGTTTTCCAGCCCTAATATAGATCTCTAGCATGCAAGTGACAATATTTTTGTGTAAATACAACAAATTTTATTACATACTAGAGGCCTGGTGCATGAAATTTGTGCATGGGTAGGGTCCCTAGGCCTGGCTGGTGATCGGGGCTGATCTGTGGGGCAACCAGCACGCGGGGCAATCAGTGGGGCCCCTGCTGGCACCCACCTTGGCTGGCAGCCTGACACCACCCACTCGATGGCCCCAACTGGGGCAGCTCCTGTGTTGAGTGTCTGCCCACTGGTGGTCAGTGTGCATCATAGTGACCAGTCATTCCACCAGTCAATTTGCATATTAGGATTTTATTATATAGGATACTATACAATATATGGATATTCATATATAAAATCAAAGATCCTATTTACTTAAGATTATATATGAACAAAGAGATTCTGTAAGATTGTTCACCAAAGTGCTTAAGTAGTTACATGTATATATTTTTTATATTTATAATTTTATGCATACTTTATAATTTCTTAAAAGGGCTGTATAAATTCCATTTCACATGTTTATCTCAAGGTATCTACTCAGACCACTCTATTCAGTTTCCTGCACCCAACACTCTAGTGAATCGAGCCTGGCAGTGATCATAGGAGACTTTGAGGGACGTGTTTAATTGTTAAGTAGGGTGAGTGGGTACCATGGTTAGCCTGGAGCAGTCAGTGCTAGTTTACAGCTACTGGAACTATAAGGTCACTATCACCTTCTTTTTCTCGTAACTCTATGGTAGTTCTTCTCAGCTTCCTAAGCTGCTATTCCTCTTTTAGACATCCTTTATGTGTCGATGTATCTTTGGGTCCTGTTCTAGACCTGCCGCTCTATTTACTCTCCCAAGACCTCTCCCCAATTGCCATGGTTTAGTTTCTATCTGTATACTGATGACTCCTAAATCCATACCTCTAACTTCCAAACCAGTGCTTTCTGGACATTTTTAAGATAACTAAAATCTAATTTCATCTGGGTTCCATCCTTGATACTTCTCTTTCTCTCCCCCTCCTTCCTTCCAGTCATCAAAAATCCCTGGCAAGTCCTGGACAGTTTTCTCAGTGGTTAGAACATCAGCCCATGAAGGGAAGGTTCATGGGTTTGATTCCCCATCAAGGGTATGCACCTTGGTTGCAGGTTCCCCAACCCTGGTAGGGGTACATGCAGGAGGCAACCAGTTGTTGTGTCTCTCTCACATCAGTGTTTCTCTCTCCCCACCCGTCTCGCTCATCCTCCTCCTCTTTCTCCCTCCCTTCTACTCTCTCTAGAAATCAATGGAAAAAATACCCTTGGGTAAGAAAAATCCCTGGCCAGTTCACCTCCCAAACATGTCACACATTTTCCCATCCTTAATACCACAGTCCTAATTCAGATTCTCTCATTCTTGCCTCTTTCACTCAGTTTTTTCAGTTTACCTACCAGACTGCAGCCAGAAACATCAGCCTTAAATGCCAACCTGAAAATAATATAGGTAGTCCCGAGCCACCCTCTGTTTAAAATCTCTTCAGTCAGTGCTAGTTTATGTCTACCAGGACTAGTGATGCTTTTCAGAATGTGGTCCATGAACAGCCTGCACCAGACACCATAGGTTACATATAAAAAAATGCAAAATTAAATTTGAAGTCCAAAGTCTGGCCTCCATTACACTTCCTGGATCAGAATTTATGGACAGACCCTCGACATTTCTATTCTTACCACCATCAGATTGTTTTCAGGTGCCCCAGTGTTTGAGAGCTACTAGCCTGGGTGTCTATCAATAGAGATGCTTTGTTCTGAGCTATTTATGAGAGCATCCAAAGCCTTGCCTGGCCTGGCCTGGCTCTTACTAACTCCTCCAGTCTTGTTTATTGCCATTTCTTGAATATGTCACACACTTTACCTTCTACTGATATAAATTCCTGCATCTTCCTGCTTATCCCTTGCTGTTTAACTTCTGTTCACCTTTACCATTTCCTCTGAAATCCCTGTCCTCCCTTACTTCACCTGATGCACTCATAAGTATATCTCAAGTCTTCACTCAGCGGTCCTCATATGCAGACCTTCCTGGCACCCTCAGGATGCACTGCGCACCAGGGGGTTCTGTGTCCCCAAGGAACTATTACTGAGCTGGGTCAGCATGTCTGGTGCATAGTGAATACTCAATAAAGGTTTGTCAAATTGAGCTGATAATTGGCATGTGAAGCTTTTTTAGAATAATCTATAGATTCTGTCCATTACCTTTTGGTGCATTAAAAATATCACCACCATACTTTGTGGCTTAAAATAACTACTTATTTAGCTCATAATTCAACAGGTTGGCAGTTTGGTCTGTGGTCAGCCAGCCAGTTCTGTTGCTGCTGCAGCCGGGACTGCTCCCGGGTTTGTTGTCAGCTGCTGGTCGGCGAGGTGGCTCTGCTTCCGGAACTGGCATCAGAGCAGTGGTGATCGCTATGCAGTGACTCCCTCCTCCCATAGGGGCCTGGGGCTCCTGCAGATGGAGGTGGCAGATTCTGATAGAGAGAGTAAGGCAGGGAGAAGGTGGGAGGAAAAGCTGCATGTTCTGGGGAGGCTTATTCTCAGAACTGGCACAGTATCATTTCTGCCACTTTCTATTAGCCCAAGCCAGTTACAGCATGAGCCCCAATTCGAGGACGAGCAAACAGCCTCCACTGTTTTGATTGGAGGCACTACAAAGCATTATGGCCATTTTTGGAACCTGCTCTATGGGTCTAAAATATGCGACCTCATAATTGTCATGTATAATGTAACCGTAAACTGGATTCTAATTTTTAATATCACCATCACTGTTCTTGCCTTATGAACACCGTTATTTCATTTCATCTTCAAACTATTCCATTGCCAAATGTTGCTGTTTCTTTTTTAGCTCTGTCACCTAACTCCTCTCCAATTAGCCTATTCTGAAGTGCCCATGAGCCGTGTCCGTAAGCATGCACCATTTAATCACTCCAGTTTGGTTAAATCTTAAACTGAAGCCAACATTCCCAGGCACAGCAAGCTACAGACTCTCAGCAGGAGACTGGACACGTTGCCAGTAAGAAAACCTACCATTCTTGGATCCTTGAATTTTACCTTTCAGTTTCAACTTTACTGCCTTACAGAAAATTGACAGTCTCCAGCCTTCATTCTGTCATGTCAGTTGACCTATTTTCTGTTTTGAAAGCGATATTCATCTTTCTGCTGACTTGAGTGGCTCTTCACTGCTCAAAAAGAGCTTTCTTTAAAGGGCAAAGCTGTCTGAGGTCAAGTCCGCTGTCCTCTTTGCTGGTGAGGTGAGTTATGTTTTGACTCTGTGCTCCCCCTCTGAGCCTAGCATTCGTCATTACACTCTGCACCTCCCTAGTCTCATTTCCATGGTTAGTGTTGGAGCTCTAACCTCAGTGGCATTTAATTTCATTTCCTTACCAGACCTTACAAGGAAATCTAGCAATATCTGCTATTTGCAAATAATATGGGAAGAGAGAATGGCCTGAGAATTATTAAGTAGGCTTTGGAGATTTCTGCCCTAGGACTTATTTGGGGGTGGGGAGGGAGGAGCTTATTGCCTCTCTAATTTTCCTCCTCATGGATTCTGAATTAAACTCTCAGCAATCCTTAATTTTTTTCTTTCACACAAAATGGATTTTCTGCAAACATTTGGGAAATGGACAATGGGTTTTACAAAAAGCAGCAGATTTCTTTCTTATTTTCGAGGCCTCTCAGTCACCAGTGCTCCTCGGCACCAGGTCTCATTGAAGTTTAGCATCCAAGCCTGTCAGTCAGTCACTGAGGGAGAAAGTCCTAGAATTTGCTTTGTTACCTGGGATATATGGGATGTAAGTGCGTGTTACAAAACTTAATGCAGAAAGCTGCTGCTTTTGATACAGTCTGGCTCATGGAGAGATGGGGTTGAGCTGCTCGTAATGAGAATTTGATGTGACTGGAAATTGAACAGAAGCATCCTTTTATTGAAGGTGCTGAGCCTTATAACAATCATTCAGTGGCAGAAGTGATTGTTTTTCACATTACTTTTCAACTGTAAAACCTTTCAGAGCTTCATAAGAGAATCCCTGTCCTTGTTCAAGCAATAGAAAACTAGGTAACTTTTTCTTTCTATCCATATAAAGTAAAATAATATAGGTGCATCTCCCCACACCCTCCTCTTTAAAAATCTGGTTTATTATTATTTTTTCTTTGTTAAAGGTCTTCTTTTTCTCTTTCTAGGTCAGAACTGTTTGATAAAATCTCATTTTCTCCCCTGTTAGGATCTCAAGAAAAAAAAACCAGAAAATAGAAGGAGATAAAGAAAAAAAAAAAAGAAATTTAGACATGATGCTGGACACTTGAAACATACATAGAAACTTTATGGAGAAAAACATGTTATTTAAACTTTAGTTAGAATCTTTCTTACAATATATACACAAATACACAGTTCAGTCTTTACAGATCTTTAGAAGCACCCCAAATTCTCAAATCAGATATTAGAATTAAAGTTAGGAGGAAAACATTCTCTTTCTTGCTCCATTTATAATCAACTTTAGAAACCTGAGCAAGTCATAGAATCTTTTTTCTTCTGTTTTTCTTTTTTTTATTCCGCACCTGAGGATAAATTTTTTATTGATTTTTTTTAGAGAGAGAAGAAGGGGGAGAGGGAGAGAAAAACATGGAACAGCTGTTTCCCATATGCACCCTCACCAGAGATTGAACCCACAACCTGGGTATGTGCCCTGACCTGGAATTGAATTCTTAACCTTTTGGTACACATGACAGTGTTCCACCCAACTGAACCACCTGGCCAGGCTCCTTCCATTTTTTTTTTTAATTTATAAAATGGGTATCTATTCATGTGAAATAATTTCTGCTTCAAAAGTATATTTTCGCCGAAACCGGTTTGGCTCAGTGGATAGAGCGTCGGCCTGCGGACTGAAAGGTCCCGGGTTCGATTCCGGTCAAGGGCATGTACCTGGGTTGCAGGCAATTCCCCAGTGGGGGATGTGCAGGAGGCAGCTGATCGATGTTTCTCTCTCATCGATGTTTCTAACTTTCTATCTCTCTCCCTTGCTCTCTGTAAAAAATCAATAAAATAGATATTTTTTTAAAAAAGTATATTTTCATCTAATCACAAGTCTCTTTTTTTAAGCAGTAGTATATTTTATTCTTTCCCACCCAGGGATATATATCTAGAAAAACCAGTGAATAGAGAACTTTTAAATTTTTACCTTTTGGTCTTCCAGCAGATCTGATGGAAAAAAACTAAGTTCTAGTCCCCTGCAAATTTATGCCATGTCATTAGTGAGTTTAGCTCTAACATATATTTTCTGTTAAATTGAAGTGTGGTCTAATTAAATATTTTTGGGGGGGAATTTATAATGCTGACTTAACAACTATTAACAGGTGATATTGACAGGGTCACTTCAGTTTTCACCAAAATGACAGTAAAGGTCTTATCCTGTGTGAGGCTGAATTTGAAAAATCAATACTAGGACCTTTGAGCTTTCAGGATTAAAAGGCACCTTACATTCCACAGACAGGGCCGGTTGCCTTGCATCCGTGCTCCCTCACAGCCGCAGAAGCAAGGACCAGGGCAAACTTGTCATTCTCATGAGGGCCCAGTCGTGGCTAGCAAGGGTGGTGGCAAATGAGGCCTTCAGAAGCTGTCCGACAGCCCACGGCCTCTGGGGTTGAGGGTGAGGTCGCACCAGAACAGCTCACTTCTGTGGTGAACTCACTAGCCCCATTTTGTGAAATGCTTATTTGTATTTTCTGCTGCTCATCTGATGTGATGTCTGGAGATGTGACGAGGTTCAAGAGAGTCCCAGCCCATCCCTCAGTGGCTCCAGGCAAATCCGATGGACAGAACTACAGCTGCCTTAATCCTATTGTAGGCTTTTAAAGTGTATAAGACCATGGCCATGGGTTAAATAGAAATAAACGACTCAAAAGCTTTTTAACATAGAACATGGGAAGAAGAGTGAGCAATAATAGAGGGCAATTGAGCAGCTTATTTTCCTCATTCTTTTTAGCATACTCTTGCCCACAGGTTCAATTTATGCACTGAGAATTGAAAGTATTTTAATGCCAGGCCTAGGTAAGCTAGTGCCATAATTAATATGACTTATGATTACAAGTTGAAATATGTGTAGAAATGTGACACTGTAGAATTAAATCACAATATTGATAAAACTGATGCATGTGATTTTACTATTTGCAAGCCGGCTGCCACATTAACCCACTAAAAATTGCTTTTAACAAGACATCCTTGCTATTTTATGCTTTGGAATATTATATGTGATTACCCATAAAAATTAGAGGAAATGCTCCATTTTAAATCTTGGTTCATTACATACAAGGTATACATTAAAAATGACATTAACATTTTTTTCTTCTCAAGCCACAAAAATAAGACAAACACAGACAGAACAGTGCAATACTATTGTAGCAGCACAACCACTCCCTTGGTACCTTCGGTTCTCTCAGCTTTTAACACGCACGCTATCATTTCCTTTTTATCAGACTTATTGCAAACTGCTTTGTTTATTGTCAACTTAAAACAAGAAGTGTTGTCACAATTGCCAGTGAATTCTCCCTTTTGCTAATGCAACAAGTGCAAGAATTTTGGAGCTGCTTCAACTGGAATCTCTGTGTAATGTTTCTAGCATTCCTGGCCTCCAGGACTTCTCTCCTTTGGGCCACATGGAGAAGTTGGGCTTCTCAGCCTCTTGCAAAAGGAGGGACCCCTCATCCACCTCTAGCTAATGGGCTGTGAGAGGAAGTGCTCTGTGCTACTTCCAGGCAGAGGCTGTGAAAACACTCTCAGGGAATTCCAGTCTCTCTTCACTTGCAGGAAATCAAGGAGACTTGCTCCTGATCAAGAAGCTTCCAGAAGCCGAGACTTCATTAGTCTAGCTCTGTGGTTGGCAAACTGCGGCTCGCAAGCCACATGCGGCTCTTTGGCCCCTTGAGTGTGGCTCTTCCTAAGCCTTAGGAGTACCCTAATTAAGTTAATAACAATGTACCTACCTATATAGTTTAAATTTAAAAAATTTGGCTCTCAAAAGAAATTTCAATCATTGTACTGTTGATATTTGGCTCTGTTGACTAATGAGTTTGCCGACCACTGGCCCAGCTCCTACATAGAGCAAGTTCTCCCCCACCAAACATCACACACTGGAAATATATCAGGATGGAGAAATAACCCTTTCTCACGGTAATCCATTGAGATTTCCAAGTTGAATTGGTTAACAGCGGCATGACGTAGCCAGCTTTGAATAACTTCTAGGGATCGTAGAATTATCTCATTTATAAGTTTCTTATTTAGCATCTTAGTAATCACTGTTTCTAAAAGAAACCCTATTTCCCCCTCAACTCTCAGTTTTCATCTTTCTTCTTATTTTCTGCTTCCAAAATCAAATTGTGGTCAGTTTCTTATTTGGGTCAGGATGATGACATTTGGAAAATAGTGCAGGTGTAAGGAATAGGGTGCAGGACAAATTAATGCCAGAAACCCAGATGGCAGAGTAGAGTCAGTCTGGACATTCAGCTGCAACAGACAAAATGGGCAACAAGTGACCTGAATACAAGGCTCGACTTGGAATTTGGGGTCAAGGTTGGAAAGAGGGCCAGACAGGGGAATGGTGCCAGACTAGAGCTGAGATGACAGGCTGGGCTTTAGATTCAGATGGGAAGACGGTGACTAGGGTTTTAGGGTTGACAAGGGCAAGTAAGGCTGTCTTAGTTGGAATCAGGAATGGGTCTCAGATGTAGAGCAACTGGGCAATGAGGTTAAGCCCAGCCCTGAGCAGCTGTGCTTCAAACACAGAGCTTAGAAACAGGCTTGACTGTCACTGAACTGCTTGTTTGGAGTTCCTTGTGCCTCTGGAGGCAGGACCAGATCTAGAGGGGGAAGCAGAGCCTGAACTCTTAGATGAGACCAGAAGCTCTGTAATAGTAGACGTTAGACATCATTGTCATGGGCAACCTTACCATTTCTGATGCACCTACTTGGGGATCTCAATTCCATTTGATCTTTTATATGGCATATGTTATCTCAATTCCATCTTATGTTTCATCGCAGATATTCCCTATTACTATCTGTACAGTTTATTCTATTGTTTATCAGATACGTGTTATGACTCTGCATGGTTTGGGCATACCACGACCACATCTTTAACTGGCTTTGTGACGCAGTGTGGGACGGTAAGAAGGACCCCTGGCGTGTGTGTACAATCCTGTGTCTACACAGGGATTCTGCCACTGACAGCTGCCTGTGTGGCCACCAGCAGGTCATGTGACCTCTCTGGCTCAGTTTCTTCCTGGGTGGAGGCCGTGTTTCTGTGTGTTTGTGGGAGGTGGGGGTGGTGGACTTGATGAACTTCAAGGCCTTTGTTGTCTCTTCAGTTCTCTGAAGTGATTCTCTGCGGTGAGTCTGACTTTCACAGAAGTTCTATTTCTGGGAACTAAGGGAGTTTTACACAATCCTCTTCGCTTCTTACCTGTGTTTATCTTGACATCTGAACCTAAATTCAGCTCCAACTTATCCATTCTTTATTTTTTCCTGCCTACGTCTCTTTCTCCCAGTTTCCAGTCAGCAGCCTCACCCTGCTAATGGCCAGCCTCCCACCCCTTTCTGAAGATGGACCCCCATCCCCCGCCCCCCAGCCTTGCCTCCATCCCAGCACCACAGGCTTCTCCAGGCAGCCTCTTTGAAAGCTCTCCCAGGCCGACTTGGGTGTGATATTGGAGGCTGGCTGCAGGCTCCCCACAGCAGGGAGGTTTTGAGACTTCAGAAAAAGGGAAGAAAGAGCTCCTTTCAACCTCTGTCTTCTATTCTCCTGCCGGAATCTCTGGGGACAGTGCATGTTTCCCAGGTATCTGCTTAGAAGATGATCAAAACCGCCACCCATGCTTTCCCCAGCAGTCTGTGCGCCTCCTCAGGCCCTTATCCTTCTCACTGTAACTGCTAAGTTCGTCTTTCTGACTCAAAGTGGAAATGAATCTGCCTCAGGTGATATAAAACATTTCCCCTAGAT
>NW_006292604.1:3834944-3835918 GCF_000327345.1 Myotis davidii | reverse complement strand
AGGAAATGTCCACATGCATATCCCGTCTTCTTCTCAAAGTTAAGCTGTCCCCGACTGAGCTCTTGGTCTTTCTCTCTGGGGCCTGGGATGCCTCTCCTTCCCACATGACCTGTTTTGGGCAGTGGTACCCGCTTTCTTCCCAGGCTCCAAGTCTTAGCTTCTTCCTTAGTACTTTCCCCCTCTTTATCCCTTATACCTAGTCAGACAAAGGTCTTTCACCTTTGCCCCAAATTATCTCCATTTGCCCTCCCCCCATTTTTTTCTATTTCAGTTACCATAACCCTAAACCACATCCTCATTTAAAAACCAATAGCTGTTTCTCCGCTTACATACATATTGCACTCCTGTCTGGAGTCAGGGCCCCAGCCATGGCCTGCCGTAGTGACAGAGGGGTACTGTATGTTGCTGCCCCTACCCAGAGCTTGCCCATCCTCTCCATCCCACAGGGTGCCCGGGAAGTCTTGCTGGTGTAGAAAGAGGAGACGCACACGGGTCTTGTTCAGGAGTTGCACCTTGACCACCTGTGGTAGTGCAGACGGAACCTTCCTGTGGCTAGCCGAGGTCCTGGGTTCTGACTGAGCCTCACTTTCCTTACCTATCAATTGAGAGGTTTGAATTCATTCCATCTCCACAATCCTGCCTGTGTGTCCCCACAGGTCACCCACAGCTAAGAACTCTCCACCGAACAGGAAAAAATAAATATATTCATTTTCTGCCAGTCGGTGGAAACAGGAATGTTTTAAACTTTTCTTTTTTTTAACCAGCCTCAGGGTCCTCATCCTATTAAAGTTGGCTCCCGAGACTATCTACATCAACTTTAAAATGCTGATTTACAGTCAGTTAGGATCGAATAGATCCGGGAGATAGACTGCATTGTAAGCCAGTCACGCAGAGTCACCCTCCTTATCTTTCAGGCTTGCCCAGCCCTCCCTCTCCACCCCATAGCTGCTGTCTTTACAAATATGCTTATCAAC
>NW_006292604.1:3809337-3834924 GCF_000327345.1 Myotis davidii | reverse complement strand
GCTGAACTAGCTTTCTAAATATGATATCATGGCCATATTCTGTCAACCTTCGATTTGTCCTTTACATTGTGCCAGAAAGTCCCACCGGCCACACTCCGAGGGCTGGGGGACCGCTCCAGGCTCCACCCCCCACCCTCTCTCCCACAGGCACCTTTTGGGTTGATATGGTTGGTAGCCACCCTGCAGCTTAATATTTGGACTCTACATGGCTTTACTTGTAATCTTCCTCAGTTGGGGGTGGGGGGGGGGAGGTGTTGAATTCTCCTCAGCTACACATGGTGCTGCCTGGGGATGGGCATGGCAGTCTTTCAGACCCTGACACTCCCATCAGGACCCAGTATGGATACAGGTGCTATCAGGAGGTTGCCCTGGAATCCCTATCCCTAGGCAAAGTCAGGGCAGGGCTTTCCAGGCAGAGGGAACAGTATCTGCTGAGACTCAGTGGTAGGCAAGAACACGTCCTCAAACTTTTTAAACAGGGGACAGTTCACTGTCCCTCAGACTGTTGGAGGGCCGGACTATAATTAAAAAAAAACAACTATGAACAAATTCCTATGCACACTGCACATATCTTATTTTGAAGTAAAAAAACAAAACGGGAACAAATACAATATTTGTATTTGCAGGTGGCCCGCGGGCCGTAGTTTGAGGACCCCTGGTTTAAGGCATCATTTTGCAAACTCCTTTTGACTGTGATATTTGGTTATAAATAGTTTTTCATCACAATGCAGTACACACATCATTGAAAAAAAAAGTTCTGACAAATAACAGTCTGATGTGTTTCTCTTCTGCCATTTCATTAAAATAAAATGCTGATCTCAACCAACTAAATTGTTTTCTCACTTCACTAAAATCCATTAGTGAGGCTGGAAGTACAACAGCGCTGGCTCAAGGTCCAGACTGGGTGGAGCGCAGGGTGTGAGGAATAGTGTGATGCAAGATGAAGCCGAAAAGAAAAGCAAAACTCCGCTGCGCCCTTTCCTGTGGTTGTGCTTGTCTTTCCTTAGCCTCAAAGCCAGAGGAAGCCACCAATGGCTCCAAAGAGGGGGGCTCCTTGGGGAGTGTGACATGAGCAGGTGTGCATAGTATTCTTGCTGCGCCCTGATTTGATAGAGACAAGAGTGGGTGAAGAAAATCAAGTAAAGGTGCTTTATTGCTGTTTTTTATTGTTTTTACTATGGCAGGGGAGAAATGATTGGGCGAGAAGGTAGTGAAGGAGTTGGAGGAGGGGACACTTTGAAGCTATTGAATGGAGAGAGTTTGTAGGATTACTGAGAGTGGATCTGGAGTGTTAAGCGGGCAGGCCAGGTCAAGGCCAAGTAGCTTTCTAGCCAGTGGAGTTATTTATTTATTTAGCCAGTGGAATTAGGCTGATGGTGCATCCACTCACGGGGATGGGGAGACGTGAAGAAAATCGGGTGGAGGGTGTATCTTGGTGTGGTCTTCTCCAGAAGCAGACCCCAAGACAGGTTTAAGGGCATGTGTTTTATTTGGGACTGGATCCCAGGGAGCACTGATGGAAAGTGAGGAAGCGAGATGGAGAAAGGAAGGTGAGCCATGAAAGGTGTATTTTAGAGGAATTTACTATGGCATCTATGACCTTATAACTGTTGGGGAACTCTACAAGCCAGTATGGAACATGCACCTCAGGGTTACCCCAGTTGAAGGAAAAGGAGCTGAGATGTTTATGCCCAGCTCCTCCCTGTTTGTCATTAGCTGAGTTGTGGGCGTTGACTCCCAGCATTTCCTGCTTGTCACACAGGGCAGACTCCAGTGACCAGGGAAGGCACTGGAAGGTGGAAGTTGGGGTATGAACGGAAATAATAAAGCCAAGGGGATTATGGGTATGGCACAGACATACCCTCTGCTATGAGGTGGTATGTGGTGGGGAAGATGGAGGCAGCCATCCTAACTTAGTTGTAGATCTGTTGCATTTGGCCTAACTTTTCAGACATACAAATAGAGACATCAAGTTAGATATTTGTGTCTAGGCTTCTGAAGAGAGTGGAGACCTGCAGTCATTGAAGTAGAGGTGATAAAGGAGTGTGTGACATTGTATTTTTGAAGAAACTACAGGGTGGAAAGGCAGGAGAGACTCTGCCTCAGCCCTGAGGTCACCTAGGGTTTAATGTCCTGATAAGGCAGAAGGATACTGAAAACAGAAGAATTATAGAAAAATAGAACAGAAACGAGGAGAGTCTACGCCCTGCAAACTAGGGGAAGATAATACTCAGAGAAGGAAGGAGAGGTCTGTGTTATCCACTGTTACTTAGAGGAGCCAAAATGTCCATTGTACCCTGGAAATTATTGGTCTCTATAGCAAATACTGTTTCGATGGAACAATGGAGATAAAAGGTGGAGACAGCATAGTGGTTATGAGTGTGGACTGCAGAGCCAGACGGCCTATGTTCAAACACCTGTCCAGCTAATTAGTAGCTGTGTGACCCTGGGCAAGTAACTTTCTCTCTCTAAATCTAAGTTTCTTCATCTCTAAAGTAGAGATAGGAATTGTTCCTACTTCATGTGATTACTGAGATATTAATAATTAAGTGAAAAATACTTAAAACAGTGCTTGACAGGTGGTAAACATTAAACAAATGGCAGCAATTGTTTTAGTTGTTATATTCTGTTTATTTCTCTGAGAATCAATGTGTCCCCTTCTGCAAATCCTCTCTAGCCCTTGCTATTAAATGTCCCAAGACGATTTCTAGTGTTTGGTAATCAGTGACCCCACCAAAGGTTCAAAAGCTGGTCTAATCACCAGTCTCCTGTAGGAATCCAGTTTCTCTGACACTGTGCTCTGATAGTTGGTGTGCTTTTCCAGTAAGTACTTTCTTTTTTCTTCCCCAAAGACTCCAAGTATCAAGGCAAAACACAAAAGGAAAAATCCCCACTGATAGATGTTAATTTAATAAATGTCAGACTCTTCTATTTGCTATTTCACGAAGCAGTTTAGGCTTGCTGTGCCAAGTGTGGACTGCAGACAAACAGCCCAGCATCATCTGGGAGTTGGTTAGAAATGCAGAACCCAGGTTCTGTCCCAGACCTACTATCAGAACCTGCAATGAAACAGATTTCTGGGTGGTGCACGTGCATACTAAAGCGCCAGCAGCATGCTCTTGCGAGTCCATCCATTTGGCATAGCCTATGTTTTGTTTTTATTTTTGCCACAAGCATACAACCCCAGTTAGCTTCCTTACCCAAATTCTATCAGAGTGATTTCAAGTACTTTCCACAACTTCACGTTGACTTTGTGGTAGAAATCCCATGATCTAATTGGTTGATGCTGAGTCAATTGCTACACCTCTGAAATAGGCACCCCACCGTGTGTTATCATCTGCTCCTGGTTCAGAACCAGGGCCAGGATTTAAGCAAGGGACTTAAACTGCCTGTTGTGTCAGCATTCAAAGGAACTTGAACAGGACTTAAAATAAAACTCTAGCATCAGCTAGGGTATCCCATCCCTCAAAAGAAAATAAAATTAGCCTGAGTCACTATTCTGTGCCCTACGAAAGTCCTCTGCTATCCCCACTTTTTGAAGTTTGCTCCATGTAAGTGATGTTCTCCAGGGTGTATGCCACTCTGAGCTTCTGCTTCAATTGAGTTGGCTTAGTTTGAGGATCACAATGCCAGTCTTTCCATGCTATCCTTCCAGTCTTTGCATGCTACCCTTCCCCTCTTATCAACACAGAAAACAAGCACTACTCTTTCCAGAAAGACACAGAAACACTCACCAACAACTTTGTGTCTAGGAGAAATTATAAGAGGTTTGAGGAGATAGAAAGGACTTAAATGCAAATGACAAAATGGTAGAGCATTAGCCAGTCCCTGCTATGAAATGGCCTTTAGACATTTTTATAACTTGAGACCCAGCTTCCTCCTTGTCTTTCCATCCTCCCCTCTTTCCTTGTTCTCACTCCCCACTTCTGTGCCGTCTCAGTGAGGAAAACACAAAATTCTTTTCACTTTGTAAGGCACCATAATTTAGCATCAGGCTCTCTTCTTTTTTATAGCAGTGTACTATTCTATTGTGTAGCTGTACCACAGTTTTCTAATCCATTCATCTGCTGATGGGCACCTAGGCTATTTCCAAATCTTAGCTATGGTAAATTGTGCTGCTTGAACATAGGGGTGCATATGTCCTTTCTGATTGGTGTTTCTGATTTCTTGGGATATATTCCTAGAAGTCGATTACTGGGTCAAATGGAAGTTCCATTTTTAACACCAGATATCAAGCTATATTACAAAGCCACTGTTCTCAAAACTGCCTAGTACTGGCACAAGAACAGAGATGTAGACAATGGAGCCGAACAGAGAACCCAGAAGTCAACCCAAGCCATTATACTCAATTAATATTTGACAAAGGAGGCAAGAGCGTACAATGGAGTCAATATAGCCTCTTCAATAAATGGTTTTGGGAAAATTGGACAGATACATGCAAACAAATGAAATTAGATCACCAACTTACACCATACACAAAAACAAACTCAAAATGGCTAAAGGACTTAAACATAAGATGGGAAACCCTAAAAATCTTAGCAGAATCCATAGGCGGCAATATATCAGACATATGTTGTAGCAATATCTTTACCTATACAGCTCCTAGGGCAATGGAAACTAAGGAGAAAAATAAACAAATGGGACTACATCAAAATAAAAAGCTTCTGCACAGGAATAGAAACCACAATCAAAACAACAAGAAAGCCCACTGCATGGGAGAACATATTTGCCAGTGTTATCTCCGATAAGGGTTTAATCACCAGGTAATTTATTTACATCTCCATCTCTCCAGCTACCCTGTGCACGACTGTGAAAGTAAGAACCACATTGTCTTAATCTGAGGCTTTGACACTTATAAGCCCCAATAATTGTTTGAATTAAATGAACACTTCAAAGCACAAGGGATGAGAGGAAAACAGCTTCTTGGCAATGAAATGAAAGATTCATATAGATGTATGTTGTTGTTTTTTTTCATGATAGTAGTGAGAGATCAAGAGGTTGGGGAGAAAAAACTTAAAAAGAACTTCTTGTTCTGGGGAAGTTTTCTTATCTCAGAGAATTTTTAACTCTCCTACCTCAAAGGCATTAAAATAAAGAATGAGGTATGGCTGCCCTCTTGAGCCACACCTCACCCAAGATTACTAACATTCTGGTTTGCTCATTGTGAGTTCACAGACCTTAATTATGTACCACATCGCATGAATCATCCTGTCCGTTTCTACAGAGAATACCAATTTGTCTTCCAGACTGTGCAACAAAGCAAGCCTTCCTTCTGCCACTGCAGAGAGAAGTGAGGAGGAAGCACTCTGTGGCGAGGGCTTTCTCTCTGATATGGTAACAGCCTGACCTATGACCACCACTTGGACACGGGCTCTAATCCTGGGTGCTTTTAATCACAGGCAATGGCCTTGCCATGTGTCACCCTGGACAAGTCCTCTACTCCCTGAGAACCTCCGTCACCTCATTTTAGACAAAAGGGCAATTTTTTCAGAAAGTGAGAATTCACCATCCTGCTAGAACAGGCTCATCCGTAGTTGGCTGGCTTTTAAAATACCTCTTTCCCCTCTCCCTGATGCATTGGGCCATTGTCTTATCTGTTTATTCATATGGGAACCATGGCATCAATAACACCTCTCCTACCTGTAATTTAACCATTCTGAACCCTCAGGGGCTCTGGGAAAAAGCCAGGAAAAGCTGTTGCCAGGAAGGAAACTAGTGAGACTTCTGACTCAGCCAGGCCCCAGGTCCTATATCCGGTGCCTATTATCTCTTGTTCAGCCCACCAGGTTACTCAGATTGTCATGACTTCCATGTCTAGCCATCTGGGCCTGAGTTCTTTTCTAAGCCTCATTCAAATTAGGATTGGTTGGGGGCCGGCACCCACCCTCTCTCCCACTGAATGTATTTTCAAAATATAATCACGCTGCGGGGGGATAAAATAAGTCACCTTTGTCATGGACCGCTTCCCAGGGCTTACTCCTTCTGTGCCTCCTCCCCACGTTGGCTCTGTGTGCATCTTCCACTCCCGCATTTGGTTAGACCGGTTGATTGAGGTCCAGGTTAGTTTACTCTCTCTGTGTTAGCTCCCTCTCCTGCATTTGACCTGGCACTCCCTGGAGCCAGACTTCCAGCCCTCACCCTCTGGTGAGCATGGGCTCCCATTCCAACCCACTGTGCCAGGACTGCAGGGCTCATCATCGGGGGCACAGTTACAGGATGGGGGAGTTTGAATCACCAGCACGGTGAGGATGGTGAGCCTAGAATATAATAAGCAGGAGAGAGAAGAATCATAAAAAAACAGGTAGAGGGACTAATGACAGGCATAGATTGTGGTGTGCAATTTGAGATGATTGAAAGGATTCTGGATAAGAAGATGGGAGGCCTTGGGTCACTGTTTATGTCCCCTTTATTAAATTACATCACTCCTCTCTTGACATTAGTGTCCTCATCTGTAATTGAGAAAGCTGGACCAGCTCTTGCATCCTGTTTAATTCTGACATTCCATAGTTTTAAGGGCAATCAAGAGTATGCATTTCTGAGGACCTTCCAGGCATAATTTTATTATAACACAACATAATAATTAATATTTACAGTGATGGGTCATCACAGAAAAGCACATTATGCCCAATGTACTTTTAAGGAAGGTCTCATAATGTTTAATACATTTTAGAATGATTTTCTGTCAAAATGTTAAATGAAAAAAGTATATACTCTACTTGGTACTTAGGAAGGGTACCCCTCTGTGATGCTGAAAATGTGGCATCTAGAATGACTGAAGTTTCAAGGATTCTGTAGAGCGAAACTATAGTGTATCTATAAAGCATTTGATAAAAATAACTGCTTCATATCAAAGCATTTGCCAAAACCAGAAAAATTTCCCCAGTTAAACAATTCAGATGGGTTGTTATGGAGGCAATTAGGTTTGTCTTCATCAATATGCATTTAAAATTTTAATATGATAATCTCATGTCATACTGGTTTTTTTTTCTCTTTAAGATAGGACCCTCTTCTAATTTATATACTGAACTTATCTATAATAATAAAAGTGTAATATGCTAATTAGACTGGATGTCCTTCTGGACGTCCTTCCAGACGACCTTCCAGACGAAGCTGTGGCTGTGGCTGTGGGATCAAGGCAGCCACTGTGGCTGTGAGTGAGGGATCAAGGCAGCTCCTGCAGCTACAAAAGCTTACTCTTGCAGGAATTTTGTGCATCAGCCTCTAGTCCAGCCGTGGGCAAACTACGGCCCGCGGGCCGGATCTGGCCCGTTTGAAATGAATAAAACTATTGAAAAAAAGAGACCGTACCCTTTTATGTAATAATGTTTACTTTGAATTTATATTAGTTCACACAAACACTCCATCCATGCTTTTGTTCCGGCCCTCCGGTCCAGTTAAAGAACCCATTGTGGCCCTCGAGTCAAAAAGTTTGCCCACCCCTGCCTAGTTAATTATATTTCAGGAAGTAGACTTTTTCTTTGATGACTTCTTTTGGTTCTGTTTGGATATTTATACTCTTTGAAATGTTTTGGCTATTGTTCCATTACTGACAGAAAAACTTAAAACACTCAGATTACTATTTACAGTTTCCACTCGTCTGCTATCAAACCCCTGACCCTGCCAGGGTTCACCCATGAAGGACTCATTGCTCTGTAGTGACAGGAGTTTGAGAGATGTGCTTGCCTTTTAAAGCTGTTCCTTTGGGCCTCTCTCCAAGGTTACCATTGATCAGAGTCAGAACCTATTTCCCTGCTCAAATGTGACCTATGTTCATAACAAACCTTAGCTTATATCTGTACCTAAGAACATTGAAGGATTTTAGCCTTTTTCTCAGCCTTTAAGTCCCTGGTCAGCAAACTGTGGCTCACAAACCACATGCGGCTCTTTGGCCCCTTAAGTGTGGCTCTTCCACAAAATACCACATGTGGGCGCGGGTACAGTGCGATTGAAACTTCGTGGCCCATGCGCAGAAGTCGGTTTTCGGCCTGGGCGAGTCTATTTTGAAGAAGTACTGTTGAAATTTGGCTCTGCTGACTAATGAGTTTGCCGACCACTGCTTTAAGTAATCAGGCTTTCAAATAGAACATAGTGGTGATAAAGGCATGAAGTTGGGCTGTTCTTCTCTGAGTTTTGCACAACCAATGATTTCTTATGGGTTCCCTGAATATTTTAGTCTCAAAAAGAGACCAGATGTGAATACTGGTATATCACATCCTAAATTGAGCCCCAAATTTGTCCTCCACAAATATGGAAATACGAGGAGTCAGTATTTCAGTGTAAATAATTAGAAATAGTATTTTTTTTTTTTCAGGAAAGGCAAAAGCAGTCTTTATCTGCCAGCTTCACTCTGCACACTGTGTCACTTCAGCCAAGTGACGTAACCGTCACGGTCTTTAGTTTTCCTGAGATATAAAAGGGGGTTAAAATCAAATTTGTCCTCCACAAATATGGAAATACGAGGAGTCAGTATTTCAGTGTAAATAATTAGAAATAGTATTTTTTTTTTTTCAGGAAAGGCAAAAGCAGTCTTTATCTGCCAGCTTCACTCTGCACACTGTGTCACTTCAGCCAAGTGATGTAACCGTCACGGTCTTTAGTTTTCCTGAAATATAAAAGGGGGTGACCACCAATGGCCCATTTGGCTCTTTTGCTCTGATTCACTAGTGATCCACAAGATAAAGATCTCTTTGCTTTTGCCAAATGTTGCTAATTGGGTTGTGGATAATTAGTGCAGAATGTTGGAGCCACTTGTAAGTAGTCAATGTTTAACTGTTGCCCAGGCAATCCTGTAAGGAAGTGGGGGTCTGGCAGCTGAAGAGTTCTTTGATACATCTGAGAGATCCCCAGATCTTGCAGGGTTAGGGCATACTCTCTATTTAGACAGATGTTTTTTATTTAAAAGAGTCTGCCTGCAGACAGCTCTGGTATGGCACAGGGGGAAGTGGATGTTGGGGGTGATGGAGGGATTGAACACAAGAGGAAAAAAAAGATAGAGAACTCTTGGACATAGAAAACAGTGTGGTGATTGCAGGTGTGTGTGTGTGGAGTGGGTGGATGGAAGTGGAAGAGGATATAGAGGGGATAAATGGTGATGGAAAAAATAAAATAAAACAAAAATTACATAGTTTTACAATAAAACAATAAAAAAAGGTCTGGCTAGCATTCTCAGACTTCTGAGACTCCAGAAATACTATTTGAACAATATTGATTTGGGGCTAAGCTCTTGAATTTTCAGGAAGTACCTGCTCAGCTTTTTGAGCTTTATGCACTATCCTGGTGGGCTTGGTTAAAAAAAAAAATAGTACAAAAAAGCAGCAGAATCAGGAAGTGGAGAGTAAAGAACATATGTATTGCTATACAATGGGAATAATATACAGAGAATCAAAATTATGATTTTGAAGAATCTTGAATGAAACAAACACATGCTCAAAATATTAAGTAGACCAAAATGATGTATAATATGATCTTCATTTTTGAAAAGAGCATAAAATATTAATGATGTTTGCATCTAGATGATAAAATTAAGGTAATTTCTATATTCTTTATCTGTAGTATCTTAATATTATTCACAAAGTATATATGTCTTTTATAAACTGGAAAGTGAAATGTATTGGGAGTTCAGCATTCCCTTGGACTGATTCTTCTCTGCCCTCAAGGGTGTATGTTGTCCAAGGTGCATGACTGTCGAATGGTGTGGCCTTGCTTTTTGAATTAACAAAGAATATAAAAACTTTAAACTATTGTTTGAGAATTCCCATATTTCTGCTAACAATATAGGTTACACATATATTACTGAACACCTTTTAGGAATTCCACCTTTACTATCGAGCTTAGGATTCTTTGAACATCACTGTGACAACACAACATTACAATTTCTCTAACTCACAAATAGCACATTAGCTGACACCTATTATTGTGTCACCTCAGACTCCTAGGTGTCTCAGTTTGTGATGTTTACACTGACCAAAAGGACCCCATTATTCTATCAGATAAACAGTAGATATAAGGGAGAAAACTGATTCTGAAAAGTGAATGTCTTGGTCATTTTTCCTGAAATTTACATCCCCAGTTATTTAAACCTCAGACCATTTTGTGTATCTCTATTAGATTTAATATATCTTGTTCTTTGCATAGGCAAGATATAATAGTATGTGGAAATGAATGTAATTGAGGGTAAAGGGAGCGTTCTGAGAACTAAAGGGTGAATAACTAATTGTCCCTTTACAAGCTTAACTTTCAGTTAGAGTTGTTCTATAGTAGACTTACAGTGTCTTCGTGAACTGTTTCGCCTTGGTTGTTATAGAGATTAGTTAAGTTTATTCTCTACTTACTCAGTGACCTTGATGAGTTACTTAGTTACCTTATTTGTGCCTCATTTTCCTTCTCCTTACATTGGAGATACCTACCTCCTAGGATTGATGAGAACATTACACAAGTTTCCACTATAAAATGCTCAGGATGCTATTTGGCACAAAATAAGTGCTTAGCTCACATTAGCCATTATCATTATCATTATTATCATTAAGTATGAAACTGCTGCACTATAAGTACATTGAGTCTTTACCTCATTATGTTTTGGATTAACATAGGTGCTGTTTCCTTGACACATTTGGATTCTAATATTGTATACCCATATACTTTGGGCATTCATACAGATATATTTCTACACACCTATAATCAGGATCCCTGAGATTTAAATATAGATTAGTATAAATAATACATATTCTTGGAAAGCACAAATCCTGGAACATAACTATAAAATCTATTTGGTTATATTTTCCAGTGTCTATGTGGAATCTATTCAATGGGAGAAATTTTTCCTCCATTACTGGATGAAAACTTCAACAAGTTCATTACTTTTGGGTAATAGAAAGTCCTAAGGTCACATTATTCACAAAATACAGTCTTGATTCAGAAAATAGGCTGTCTACTCCAATATATTAGTTAACACTCACTCTCCATTTGGCCCCCTCTGCCAGCTGAGGCACAATTTCAGAGAGCCACTTGCCTGCAGGAATCAAGTCTGATCACTCCCTTCTCTCTTCACCCTGGCCTCTCCCTCCCTCCTCCGCTCTCTGAGTCAAACTAGTGTGGGGAAGAGGAAGAGAAGGGCATGAAGATTGCTCTCTCTTGAGTGATAATACAATCTGCTTTGTTCTTTCTTATCCCAGAAAGGATATTTAAAAGATTTTTTTTCTCCCATGGATGCTTCCATAGGTTCTTTGGAAGGTCTCCTCTGATGGCAATTTCCATGTCTTGGGGAAAAGCTCCTAAGCTGTTCTGTCCCACTGTGGCAACCCACTCCACCTGTGCTTCTGTGGTGGGCCCCTGCACATGGACTCTTTCCATTCTCTTTCTCCCATCTTTCCCCCATGGGATTCTGCATATGATCCACAGAAAACGCTCATAAATTTGTTCTGATGAACTTTGAGAGCCAGGTTGATTTCAACACATTAGTAACACTCTGGTTATGCTGCCAGATTGGTTAGTCATGCTATCTTTCTCTGTATACTCCTTAGGACAAGGTCAGCCCTCAGTTCACTATGTACACACACACACGCACACATACAACCTGCACCAGTCACACATACACATTCTGAGCAGAACCCTTGAGAGCCCCTCACTAGGTTTCAGTTATGGGACACACCTTTCTCAAATAAAACTTCCTCACAGACTTTTCTCCACCACATTCACTTCTTTCTTGCTGTAGACCTTCACATGCAGTAGCCACCCCAGTAGCCACGTTGCAGGCTTTTGTGGTCTTTTCTGAGATTCCTTCTGGTGGACACTTCCATACTTCATTTTGATGCTTAGTGTCTTCAGTATCTTGGCATCTCACTTGCAATCAAGTTTAAAATCTATTTTATGGAATAGATAGGACTTTTTTGTCGAGTTTACAAATATATCAGAAATGTTTCTAAAATTTATACAGCATATAATCTGTCAAGAGTTCAAGTTAAAAATAACTAAGGCCACCTAAAAACTAATGCAATTTAAACTTTAGGGGATAGTGGAAGATTTTAGGAGGAAAAAAAGCCATCCAGTGAAGGAGAGCAAATGTTACTAAGCTAGAGGGTTTTTTTTTCCTTTTTTCTTTTTTTAATGCTGACTCTACAATTGGATTCTAAGATTAAGAAAAAAAAAAAACCCACTTATAGTACAATGAAGTAAAAATGACCTTTTAACTACATCATTTAAAGTATCACTAATGGATTCAGCTCCATCAGAAAGAAAAGTTCCATTTCATTTCTGCCTATCATCCGCAAATATAACAGATTATAATGCTAAAGGGGAATTAATCATGTGACAGTGGAAATGGGTTTGCATAAAATTCATTTGCTTGAAAATAGAAGCGCTCATATATACCAAATTTGCAGCTAGCTAAGAGGTGGGAACGGTAACGGGGCGTTAAAACAGAGAACAAAGTGCACCATTGAACCTCATTGGAAACAGCGATTATGTAGGGATTGAAACAGAAAGACTGAACGTGTGAAAAACAGTAATGTAAGGTTTTCTGCTGGGGTTAATACATTTAAATGTAGGAATATTAGACATTAGCTTCTAAGAGTAAACAGAATTCACTTTGAATTGTGCCACAAATTGGTACTTTGAGAAGTGGGCTTCCACGCCCCAGTGTTATAATTTTTAGACCCAAGAAGTATGCTATTTCCAGAGGGCTTTTCTCACCCATGGTAAAGAGACATACTGTTTTGAGCATGTGAATATACATTCTCTCCCTCTCTCTGAACGTCTGCTACCTTTTTTATTCCATAGTCAAACCAGTTGATGCTCAGTTTGAACAAGGAAAATTTACAGTGTTTACACTGTGTAAAAGATGAATTCATTCACTGAGTTTTTGTTGGTATATATAGCATCTTATTTCATCAGAGTTATGTGTATTAGAAGAAAACAATCTAGTTATTACTGATCTGGAAAAATGGCTTTACTGGTTTATAGTATTCCTAATATGAGAGGAAAATGAACTTCATGTGAAATGGGTTATTTGAAAAACCCCCACAAGTAATCAAAGAGCTGTGACCCTCGAGGTCAAGATTAATTTGCAACCCAAGGAGGGAAAAGCATTTCATAAAATTGAACTCTTTAATATTTGACTCCGAAGTCCTGGATTAAGTTTCAGATATCAGCCTAAACAATTGCTTCATGAGTATTAAGTTTACTTAATTACAAGAAAGATTATTTACATGAAAAATGAGATGAAATCAGCTCCTTTTCTGATAAAGAATGCTATATTTTCTTGCAATGGGGAAGAAAGATTTTGATTATTCTTTCAGTGAAGGTCTAATCAGGCATTGAAAACCACACTCTATAATTTGGACAGAGCAAGTTTCATGGAAAGAAGTATCACCTATACAGGGGATTGGAGTTGCTAATACACAAATAGGAGCCATGAGGAGCAGTCTTCTCTCTAGGGCTGAGGCAGGGCTCTCATGGGGGGTTTCCTCCCGCTGCCCCCAAGCCTGGAATCCAGATCATGTCGGAACAGGCAAAGCCATGGCCACAGGATGGCAGACAAGTTGCCATGGTGCCACCCTGGCAGAACTTGCTGGAAATGTGTCTTCTGGAGCTTGTGGGAAAACCACCTTCTATTTACTCTGCAATATATCCCCAGAGGCCCACTGCCTCCAAACCACCTGAGAGGTATGCCAGGGGAAGCTACTGGTGGTGAGTGATGTTGGCCACTGTGACCTTCAGGCATTGGGCACTGGAGCAGCAGGCAGTTATGCAGTTCTCGGGCACAGAAACCACCTGTGTTACAGGAACCAGACACCAGGACGCCGCATGTAATGCAGAATCTGGAGGCTGGGGACACCATGTGCAGCAGGGAGAGGGTGCTTGGGTAGCCACGCCTGCTGTTAGGAGCTGGGGCCTGAGAAGCTCTTCATGCTGTAGCAGGCAGCTAAGCAAGCTCATAGAAACCGGGAAAGAACGCCCCTTTCTCCTGCAGTCTCTGCAGTGCCTTCGACTCACACAGCTCAGCATCTCCCCCACTGCCCAACGGACACGCACACAGCTCAGCTTCTCCCACACTGCCCAACGGACACGCACCCAGCTCAGCATCTCCCACACTGCCCAACGGTCACGCACACAGCTCAGCATCTCCCACACGGCCCAACGGACACGCACACAGCTCAGCTTCTCCCACACTGCCCAACGGACACGCACCCAGCTCAGCATCTCCCACACTGCCCAACGGTCACGCACACAGCTCAGCATCTCCCACACGGCCCAACGGACACGCACACAGCTCAGCTTCTCCCACACTGCCCAACGGACACGCACCCAGCTCAGCATCTCCCACACTGCCCAACGGTCACGCACACAGCTCAGCATCTCCCACACGGCCCAACGGACACGCACACAGCTCAGCTTCTCCCACACTGCCCAACGGACACGCACCCAGCTCAGCATCTCCCACACTGCCCAACGGTCACGCACACAGCTCAGCATCTCCCACACGGCCCAACGGACACGCACACAGCTCAGCTTCTCCCACACTGCCCAACGGACACGCACCCAGCTCAGCATCTCCCACACTGCCCAACGGTCACGCACACAGCTCAGCATCTCCCACACGGCCCAACGGACACGCACACAGCTCAGCTTCTCCCACACTGCCCAACGGACACGCACACAGCTCAGCATCTCCCACACTGCCCAACGGACACGCACACAGCTCAGCATCTCCCACACTGCCCAACGGACACGCACACAGCTCAGCATCTCCCACACTGCCCAACGGACACGCACACAGCTCAGCATCTCCCACACTGCCCAACGGACACGCACACAGCTCAGCATCTCCCACACGGCCCAACGGACACGCACACAGCTCAGCTTCTCCCACACTGCCCAACGGACACGCACATGTGAAGAGCCCACCTCGCTTTTCCCTGAGCAGCCATTGTGAACTGGATTTGGAGCTGGGAGGCAGTGCATTGATAACTGGCACAAATAAAATTACAAGAAAAGAGGGCCTATAGTCTAGTGGTTTTGATTTAGATTGGCTCTGCTAGTCTCTCGGGCTGTGTCCTTTGGCAGACCTGTTGCCCTGGCCCCTTGTCTTATCTGCGCTCTTGCCTCTCTCTGTATTCAAAGTATATTGGGGAATTTATCCAGGAGTATTGGCCAACCAGAATCCACAAAGAAACTCGGGGACTACCTAACATCCCCTTTTGGGGAGATGTTTCTTTTCTCTTTTCATTAACTTCTAAGCTTAAATCCACAACATGAGGAACTGTATTAAAGGGTCGCAGCATTAGGAAGGTTGAGAACCACTGCTCTAGAAGGTGTAGATGGTTAGTAGCATCAAACTCTGGCTGCCATGTCTCACCATCTGATCCAGTGGTAAGTCATCCTTCCTAATTTAAATGAAGTATTTGAGAAGAAGTGGAAAGAGCATAAAGGAAAAATAATGGCTTTGTGGCTTCCAAATTGGGCTTCTTCAGTTATTAGCTGTGTGATTGACCTTCGTCAAATTACTTAAACTCCAGTTTCTCCTCCATAAAGTGAATGTATATGTTACATGTAATATATATAAAGTATGCATAATTAATTTATATGTAATAAATTATCCTATATAATAAAGAGGTAATATGCAAAATTACCATCATGCCATCACAAGATGGCAGCTGCCCAGCTGTTCAGGGCCAGCCCGAGGCACAGGCAAGCCTCGGATGGCAGCTGCCCAGCTGCCCAGGGCCAGCCTGAGGCTCAGGTAACCATGGCCGCCTGAGGCTTGTGCTGCTAGTAATGGCAGCAGCAGAGGTGTGATGGGGGCATTGCCTTCCCCTGATCACCAGGTCGCCTCCCACCCCTGAGGCTCTGGACTGTGAGACGGGGCAGGCTGGGCTGAGAGATTTCCACCCCCGCCCCCTCCAGTGCATGAATTTTCATGCACCGGGCCTCTAGTTTATAGATGTGTATAAAGAAGAGACATACATTGTGTGTGTGTGCATTAAATAGTGCATTAAATAAAATGATGTATATATAGCAAGCACTAAACATCATTCCTAGCAAAACAACACATGTTGGTTATGTTTATTATAAAGTAAAGCTCCCTGCCTTTAGCTCTCTGCCTGGGCTGCTGTTGAACTGCAGGACAGTGGGAAAGGCAGGCAAAGGAGCAGGGGCCCTGGTTTGGAAATAGGAAGTCTAGAAGCAGGATTGCTGGGTTTTGCAACTCCAGTTCAGAGTCTTCCCACCTGTGATGTTGTAGCCCCCGAGAGGTATTGCTTCTCAGTGTCACCCTCTCAGGGCTCCTCACAGAGCTGCGCTGAGTCTGGGGAACCAATCACACTGCTCCTTTACCCACAAATCTGACCCCACTCTTTGGAAATTAAATAAGCTTGACTCAGTAAATGGAAAGAAAATCTCTTCTCTGGGTCTGCTTTTTTATTTTTCAGGGTGTCTGCCTGAGACAAAAGGTGATAGAGTAATTTTTGTGATCCTGAACTGATAAAATGATCCCGGAGTTCCTTTCATTCCATCCCACTTGCATTAAGATAATAACTGCAGCTTGTCTGGTAATCCTGATAGACAGGGGAACTCTGGGAAAAAGTTTGTCTTCCTAAAAAAGTGATTTGAAGTTAAGATGGATAGAGAACAAGAATCTTAAAACTGGTAAATGTTGAAAGGAAAAGGTGATAAAAATGTTAACAACTCTGTTAATAATTGCAGTTTTTATAGGCTGTCTGGCACACGCACCAGGTTATAATTTACTTTAATATTTAAAAATCTACCCAATTTACCTGGGGATAGTCTGGAAAATGTTAAAACCCAAGTAGATGTGCTTTGGTCCCACATATACTCAAAATTCTGTTCTCAGCCATGGGTATAAGTGCAAGGGACCAGTTGAAGGTAAAGAGCAAGGCTCTTTGCTTTCAATTGAGGGTCTAAATTTTACAGGTCACAAAATTTAGGGATACAAAAATTGACTTTGTCTTTCTATACTAATCTTTTTCAAGCTGCTATTCTGCCTTATAGAAGTAAACATTATCATTGCCATTTCCACATAAACTCTCTTTTAGTTTGAACTCAATCAGTTCAGAATCATTCACATCTTCTCTACTCTCCAGGGCACTTAATCCAGGGAGGATTTATGTCACATTCTGGAATAGAGTGGGGACATGGTGATTCGATCCTTATTTAGCCTTTGACCTTACCATGTACTAAATCATCTGGCTGTAGGTCCTAAGCTTATTTATGGCATCTTCAGATTATTTTTCTGCCAGGTCCTCACCATATGGCCAATGTCTCTTTCTGTTGCAACATCAGTTGCCATGATCCAAAACCCTCTTTTAGGTTCATTGTCATATTCATATTCATATTCTCTCTCTCTTCTCCCTTCCTCCTCCTCACCCTCCCTCTAAGATTTACATAATTCTGGTACACAGAAATATTTGCCTATGCTCCCACCAATCTCTGCTATAGTATGCTTTTGGTTTGTGGCAACCCCAGACAATATGGTTCCTGATAGTCTTCACAATCTCCTCCACCCTGTGATGCCTATCCCAATATAGTGTGGGTATCCCATGTACCTCCAAGGAGTCCCAGATACAGTGCTTAGCTCAGATCTCTGTTTTTAGTTTTCCCAACATACCTGGACTGAAAGGTTGGGTAAAAGGTGTTTTGTTTTTTTTTTTTTAAAATTCTCTTACTCTCCCTCCCACCCCCCTTTCTGTTTATGCTCAGGTTAGTAATTTTTTTTGAAACATAAATTCAAGCATTTTATAGCTTTTGGTTTTGTTCTGGCAACTTCTCCCTGAGGCAACCTATTAAATATATTATAATTCCTGTATTCCTCTCACAGTTAATGATTCTCCTTGATCACAAATTCTAATTTTTCAGCATTAGGATCTGCTCCACAGAGGCAAACCAAATACTCCAGATATCATTGGGGAGAATCAAGTGAGACTAACAGTCTACGATTTGAAGAGTACATGCTTATTAATATAGACTAGTGCTGCACTAATGTTAGCAGATGCCTCAAATATTGGCTCATTAAAATTTTGCAGAACTAACACCTATATATTTTTTCTTTATAAATTGCTCTCCTACTCATACATATGCTATTGAGTATTAGAACCAAAGCATGGAGCAGAATATTAATTGTTAAGTTTCCCACCATACTATCTTTGGAAATCTTTGGAAAACATAACTCAGTCATTTTATACATTTTCTGTTTCATAGGACTTGGTGTTTTCTGCAAATGTAAGAAACTTTCCATCTATGCTTGTATTCAATTCATTGATTAATATTTTAAAAGGACTAGGACAGGTGTTGCATAACTTAAGTTATAAACAGAATTGGGTATGGTGACTGAGGCATTTTAATGGAATCTATGAAGAATAAGCTATATTATCAAGAACTGTTATGAGAGAGATAGAGTGAGACAAATGCCAACTTTTCTTGTTCGTTGTTTGTTTTCAAACAATGCTCATCATCTTCTGTAACAGTGATTCTCAACTGGGGATGATTCCATGCTGTACCCAACTCCCTGGGGGATAGTTAGCTGAGCCTGCAGGTGTTTTGGATTATCACACCTGTGGAGGGCTTCACTGGCATCTAGTGGGCAGGGGCCACTTAAACTGCTAAACATCCTTTAATGCACAGGACAGTGCCCACAGCCAAAAACTATACAGCCTAAAATATCAACAGGTTTTCTGTTGAGAAAACCTGTCCTATAAGAATAGCCACATTATTCTTTAATGCTTATACTCATTAGTGTTTAAAAAAAGTATCTTTATTGTTGAAAGTATTATAGATGTGCCCCCCCCCCCTTTCCCCATTGACCTCCTCCTCCCGTATCTGCCCCTCCCATGCCTTCACCACACTGTTGACTGTGTTGATGGGCTATACATATATGCGTATAAGTTCCCCAGTTAATATCTCCCCTCAGTTCCCCGACCCTTACCTTCTCTCTGAAACTCATCAGGCTGTTCTATGTCTCTGGATCTATTTTGTTCATCAGTTTATTTTGTTCATTAGATTCCACATATGAGTGAGATCATGTGCTTCTGTCACCCCCCTCCCCATTTTGTAGAGATCTGCACAATTCATGGTTTCCTTCCTTCAATCCTGTTAACCAGAGAGCCCTAATGCTAAAATGCCAGTATTTCCCAAGCCATGTTCTAATTCAAAAGATCCTATTCTTGCTCTGGGAAGTAAGAATTTCAAGATCATTTGCTTTATTTAGATTCATATAACATGTTAGCATTTTAAACTTTGAGGCATTTAATAGAAAAAATAAATATTTTTTAAAATTTATTTATAAAGAAAACAAGCTTGTTTTGATAAGGGATGATATTTTCTTCAGTACATCCACTTATTCAATAATCTCTTCCTCTCAACAGTGTTTTAGTAACATCATTTTGATTAGTGTTGACTTAGACTTTGTAGTCAAGTTTAGAAGCATATGCTCATGTTCAGTAGGTGCTAAAATTAAAAGTTGTTCTTGAATTAGTTATGGTAGGGCTCATTGTTTTAGCATATAATCCCCCCAATTCTTGTGTCTTAGCACCATAAAAACTGTATTGCTTGTTCATGTCACTGTCTAAAGCAGTAGGTGAGAACTCTGCTCCACATAGTCATTCAGGGATTACTGCCACCTTTAATTTTGAATGCATTCATCTTCAACACATGGCCTTCAAGGTCATTTCAGAAGGAGAAGGGAACAAAGGGAATACACACTCGTACATAATCATCTTAGCTCACAGATCACTGCAATCCTGCATCCCATTGGCCAAAACTTGTTATAATATCAACCTAAATAAAAGTGGACCAGGAAATGTAACTCCTGTCTGGGACCTACTTCCCATCAAAAACTGTCCATTATGAAAGGGAAGGACAAATCTTGGCTAGTCAGTCAGTTATTTCTACTGTAGAAGAAGGGATTTCTGTTGGTGTTTTTGTAAGAACACTCTGACTAGGAAGAGAATTATACTCACAAGAAAAAAATGAAAAAGCTATGTAGGGCAAAGAGTAAGATTTCAGGCACACACTAATAAACAAAAACATCAAATAAACAAGTAAACATAAACACATTCAAAGTTTTAAGGATGTCCTTTGTTTTGCTGATTATCAAATGAACTCGATTATTCTGATTGTGGGTAGAAGCTGGGACAGCAGAATTGTTCTGAATGATAGAGAAGAGAGAAAATTGAAACTCAAAGATATGAGGAGGACAGATAAAGATTGAAGGTAGAACAAGGAAGAAAAGTACCAGCTGAGGGTATGACTACAAGAAGCTTTTGAAGATCAGAAAGATCTAAGAGGAATACCCAAAGAGTGGGCTGTTGGGCTGTTGGGGTGGGAGGTACAGGAGGGAAGAGAAGGAAATGAGGGAGGGAGAGAGAGAGGAAGAGAGAGAGAGAGAGAGAGAGAGAGAGAGAGAGAGAGAGAGAGTCTTTTTTAAGAATTTGAAGCAATTTTTAGATCTGTTTTTGGGACAAGATAAAAATAGAGCTGATACAAGAGAAAAGCTAGGGAACAGAGCATGAATATCAGGAATACACTCTGTAAACACTCCAATATCATCCAAAATGCTTACACAAAACACACTATTTCATTTCCCTATGTAATGGCATTTTTTTTTTCAGTTATGATTCAGTGCAAGAAACAGAAACTTTAAGCAAAAAAAAAATGGGTTTAAGCACAAAATCTTCAACAGACTAGAAGAGCCAAAGTGAGGAGGCCACCATGTGACTTCTTGCATCAAAGGTTTGACACCACCCCACAGGTCAGGAACTGCTGCTACCCCAGCCAAAGTTACAACCTCCCACACACACCAACCAAGGAGAAAATATGGCTCCAGCTGCCACCAAGGCCCATGTGTGCAGGAGCCCATCTGCCCCCTCGGTATCACTGTCGCCCTTGCATTTTCCATGAGTTATCTCCTTGGCAGAAACGAAACTGCATCCAAAACATTACAGCACAGAAGCTGAGAAAGTTAGACTTTTGCCTTCTATGTTCACCAATTCTGACAAGGAGCAGAACAGAGGAAGGGGGTGGAAGTGGATCTGATGGCTACCGTAGACATTTTATTTTCGTACTCAATGCTTTTTTTTTAGATTGGTGATTTCATGAAAAACTTAGTAAATTTTTTCCTATTACATATTATGTGAGTATTTCTGAAAATCAGTTTAAAGGTACTAATTCATTTTATCATAAATATATAGCTCACCAAAAAAGGAGACATATGTAATATTTTAAACAATAAAGAATTAAAAAAAGGTAGGCTGTAGAAATGACAGGTGCTTCTATAACAACTCATCATTTCAAAGAGCAACCAGGAAGTGTGTGTGTGTATGTATATATATACATATATATGTCTATATTAATTCAACAAACATATATACATATATATAGCCCACCTCTCCCTATCAGTTTCCAAGGAATTCTTTAACCAAATATCCTAAACAAAGCACAAAATATAAAACAGTTTGAAAAGGGAAATTTTAAAATCAGCGCTGTGGAATGATGTAGTTTATTCAATTTGATGCATCTCCTACTCACCAGACTCTCACAGACTACCTTCCAGGGGAAACCTTGAGACTTCCTGGTCTCTATAAAATAACACAGGTTTTATCCTCAGGTCAACAGAACATGGCGTGAGAAAGAATAAATTAAGTCATGGGAAAGAAGGAAGCAGTAATTTAAATTGTGTTCTTTATCAGGCTACTGATCAAATATTTTGACTGAACTGACAGACAATGCAATTGAGCTCATCAACTACCGCGCCTCCCAGTGCGTTTCTCAGTTGTTAGAATTTACCTCATTGACAGGTTTATTGAATTAATACAGATAGCTCTTTAAAAGCAAAAGCATACTGCCTGGTAAAATTCTTCTTTCAAACATACTTTCAAACATGTCCTGCTTTAGTAGTGCAAGCTTTTTGTTGTTATATTGGCATATAGATATGCAAAATAAATGTCACCTGGCTGTCCTATGACTTCCTTAGACACTCAGGTATCTGGGTGACAAGCACAGCAAACATCTCACAGGTGGTGTGAGCAAGCTGAAGCAGGTCTCGGTTTCTCAACCTGGAGATCATCCAAACCTTCTGGTTTGAAATGAATGAAGGAACAGTTCTGGTCTACAGCTGCTGTTTTAGAGCCGCGAGATGTCTCCTCAGGGTGGTGTGTGTGTGTGTGTGTGTGTGTGTGTGTGTGTGTGTGTGTGTGAGATGGAGGGATTTGTAGCTTATTTTTTTCATTTACACAAAGAGACTTGAACAGGGCCCAGGATTAAGTTCATATAATTTATGATTGAGTTTGTATAATTTCTAACTTCAGTGTTCTCTCTCTCTCTACACCCCCCCTTTTTTTTAACTGATTTTTTTCTCTGTTCATTGGTAAAAGAATATGTGGTTCATAACTCTAAGTGTCTTTCTGCAATAACTAAGTTGAAGGAGGTCTTATTCCTATTCCTATTTCCTATAAGGAAATTATGTTGCTAAAAGGATTCTGGGGAAAGTATAATTTTACCTTCCTTAACCTGCATGCCCGTGCCTGCAATATGGATATGTAAATAGACACTCGTCTTGGAAATAGTTGGAATTTCAAAGCGGCTTGTTCACCAAGATGCTCTTTATATGCTTGTCAGTGTTTATAATAAGAGGATCCTTCAAATTTTTTAAGGTTAGGCTTAGCATGAGTCATATTTTCTTCAACTGGCATATTTATTCAAGGTATCCTTTTATGATATCACAAAGAATTATAATACATACCCAGTGTTACAGATGTTTAGGCAAAATAAATGTGAGCTTGCTTGAAAGATTATAGTTCACATATTTAGCTTCATGATTATGTAAATTCATGTTATATTTGTTTTTTAAATACTATAGCCCATGAAGACTTGGGAGAGTGGGAAGGGCCTGGGAGGAGGAAGGTAAAAGGGGAGAAAGAAAAAAAAAGTATATATATTCACATACAAAGAAGCCTGAATTGACTAGATCATAATTAGAATGTCAATGTTGTTTTTATAAATTTCTTACATGTCGCAATGTTTGCAATAAATTATTTTTAATGTATTACCATTTTAATACACATCAGATTGTTGGCTGCCCCCCTTGCCATGTGGAACTAACCAATTTAGCAGTTGGTGTTGAATATGTTTGTGTTTAAAAAATAACTCTTACAAAAAAAATGCTTACAAAGGAGTATGGGAAATCACTTACATAAGGATTTAGGTGGATGATTGGTTCCTGTGCTTTTTGGTTCCTGTCCCATAAAAGTCATTCATGATCATCATTTCCCAGAATCTCCAAGTTTAGGTGAGGGTTTTATTGTTGTTTTTTAAGGTACAAGTTTTCAAAAAAGATTGGGAGTGATAAATTCCTTGAAGTAAGAATTCACACTTCCTTAATTCAGTTTTCCTTTATGTTTCCTTTGAAAGTAGGATTTGAAAAATTCTAGGTATATTTTGGAGTAATTATGAAATATTTCTAGGGTTCATGGGGTATTTTTCATCTTCCCTGTCTGTCTCTGTCTCTCTAAGAACTGGTTTTTCTTCTGTTTTGTCTACTTAGGAAACATCGTAGACATATGTAACTCAGCCTCCATCTAAGGCATTGTGGGAACCCTAATCAGAGTACACCAGATGTTCAAGGCTACTTTGAATGTGGGGGCCCTAATCAAAGTATACCAGAGGTTCAAGGCCCATTTGTCATACGCAGGGCAAAATCAAGGACACAGCGATTGTACTGTCTACATTGCACAGGCATACCTTCCTGTCACCCATATATTGATGTCACTGTTTGGCAAGAAGCCTCTTTTGTCTAAGTTAGTATAAAGATGTGTTACTAACCAGCCTAGGTGGCTGCTTGGTATGGCTCCCGTGTTTGCTACTGTATTAGCCAGGACTGATTGTGCGGCTACTTTGAAGAACTGCTTTGTCTTCAAGCAGTGGCTACTTGGTCTGCCATAAAGCCTCTCCTATATGCCTATGACTAGTCATATTACCTTCCCTGTCTAATGCCTGGCGTCCATGAAGATCCAGTTCTTGTCAGGAGAACTGAGGCCACACAGGCATAGACCTTGATTTCCCTTTAAGAAGCTGATTGCCCACTCTCCTGCCCTAACTGGGTCCTATTTCTCCCACTCTCCATTCCCATCTCTGAAAATCTGTATCTGCTGATCATCCGAAGACTCAAGAGCTTTCCGTTTGAATATACATCATGTGCTTCGTTTGAAAGTTTTCTCTTACTACCCATGAGTCACATTTATTGCCCTGTTAAGTACAATTACCGTAATTATCTCCTATTTCCTGGAACATATGCCTAGTAAACTCCTGGAAAATTATTTGGGACTTATTGGAGTGGTTTTGGATGGAGAGTGGGAAGCAGAAGTAGAAAGTTTCATTAAGAGAGGGCCAAATTTCCATAGCCACGAACATCCCAGGACAGTTCCATTCAAACCTCAGTTGGAAGCTGGCTACACAAGCTGAAGTCCAAGATGGCCACCGCATGTGTGGGAGAAACAGGCTATTTCACTACTTCTCTCTCCTCTCTCTGGAGTTAGCATAACCAAGTTCAAGAGCGATAGAGGAATTCCAATGTAGTATTTTATTGTTAGTTTTTTTGTTTTGTTAATCCTCACCTGAGGATATTTTTTTTCATTGCTTTTCAGAGAGAATGGAAGGGAGGGAAGGGGAGAGAGAGAGGGAGGGAGGGAGGCAGAGAGAGAGAGAGAGAGAGAGAGAGAGAGAGAAATTGGTGTGAAAGAGACACAGACACATTGACTAGTTGGATCCTGCACATGCCCCAACTGGGGCAGAGAGTGAACCTGCAACTGAGGTATGTGCCCTTGACCAGGAATCAAACCCCATACCCTTGGGTGCTTGGGCCAGCACTCTAACCATGTAGCAACACCAGCTAGGGCCTGCTGGAGTATTTTTAAAGATTCATTTCAGTGTTGAGGCTCATGGCCTTTACCTTCAATCTTATATTAGAGGCCCCGTGCATGAAATTCATGCACTGGACGGTGTCGCCAGTTTGGCCTGCACCCTCTCCCAGTCCGGGAGCCCCACGATGGATAGCTCCACAGAGGGAGGCCCTGCTCACCCACCGCAGCACTGCCACTGGGTAGCCTGGGCCTCCCTCTTTGGGGTGATTGTGGGAGTCCTCTAATTGATCGTCCCGCTGTCTGGTGGCCTGGGCCCCCAACCAATCCCATTGCATCTGCCTTGGCTGGCCAGGCGCCAGTGGGTGTCATAGCATAGTAGTCCGGATGGTTGTACTGCTGTTCAGCTGTTTAGTCAGTTTGCATATTATGCTTTTATTATTATAGATATATGTTTAGTTTTAATGAAAATTTATTTTTAGGTAGCTGATAATGATTATTGACATTTACAACATGGTTGTATTCATTAAGCTTCAAAAATTAATCACTTACAAATAACACAGTATATTTTGTAGACTATAATTTTTCAAGTACTTTCAACTTTATCTGCAGAATTTGCCTTATAGGTGTTAATTATTGACTACTATGATTTATAAACATCAGCTTCAATTCCTAAGAGTTATGTTTGGGTACCATAATTTGTTTTTTGACATGAACAGAAGATTCA
>NW_006292604.1:3801944-3806931 GCF_000327345.1 Myotis davidii | reverse complement strand
TTATAATAAACCAAGAATAGTGGTCCTGGCAAGGCACCCTGCTCACTTTTGCTGCCCTGCCATATAGCTGGCTCTCACATACAGACCCTACTAGGAAAAGTCTGGAGATCTGCCATGGGCACAGCAGGTAGTATGGAGATCTGCCATGGGCAAGCACAGGTAGTAGATGGCCTGAAGAGCTTTAAGTCCTGCTTGGAATTTTGTTTTTGCTAAAATGTGAAAAATATTGACATTTATCTGGAAGCAAGAGAAAGGTATATCTCACTCTGTGTAGGTGGATGAACTAAACTCTCTCTCAGCTTTTCTCTGTGTCTGAGTTTTTACTTAACTCAAGGAACATCGCCAGACAGCAAACGAAAGATGCGCTTCCAGGTGCTCAGAGCCTTCTGTTGAATCATGAACTGAGTCACGATGTTCCTAATGTTTGGCGTTGCTACACAGTTTATACATCAGTGTAGTCATTTGTACAAGCCTTCAAGATGATATGTACTCTTTTAGACAACGTATGGAGACGGATGTTCTTTTAGATATTTTAAACATATACCATTTAGGATGGGCTAGGTTAGGCTAGAGAAACAAACAACTTCAACTTTTAAACGCTTAAATGAACAAAGGCAATAGATTGGAAAACACTAGAGAATGAACCTTTACTTCCCCCAAGGAATGTATTTTAAGAACAAAGGGGGCTGTTTTCAGTGACCAGTAAATTGTGCTGTTCCCTTGGAACAACATACAAGTACTGTGTTTTCTCTTAGATGATTATAAAAATGCATACAGTTTTCCCCTCTCAGGTTAAAAAGCATAATGCCGCGACCCTTTAATGCAGTTCCTCATGTTGTGGTGACCCCCAATTTCATTGTTACAAATTGAACATAATTAAAGCCTAGTGATTAATCACAAAAACAATATGTAATTATATATGTGTTTTCCGATGGTCTTAGGCGACCCCTGTGAAAGGGTCGTTTGACCCCCAAAGGGGTCGCCACCCACAGGTTGAGAACCTCTGTTCTAGAAGGATACACAAATCTGTCCCATGCTGTTCTGAAAGTAGACTGTCTTTTATGTAGGGCCTTGCTATGGAACAGTGAGAGCATTTGTCTTGTGTATATATATGTTCATACAACAGAAGCAGCTGATCCGATTGTGAGAGGGATGCTATTTTATAATACATTTTGAACATTGGCCTCCAAAGACAAAAGGGTGAAGGGCACAATCACTCTTAGATCTATAATTTTGGGCACCATTGCACTGAAATAATTTTCTGATTCACTTATTTCATGTGGCTGTTTTTGACATGCGTTTCATTTGCTTTCTAAGTGCATTAGTTATTGGCATTCCGATCTCTTAGTACAAATTTTAAAAATCTAATGCTTACCATTATGATTCACAGCTGCTAACATACAGCAAATCAAAATTGTGAGGTGTTCTGACAGCCCAAGAGACAGCAGGTCAACAGATGAATGGCCTTTGAGTAAAATAAAAGATCTGAACTTACCAACCCTCTTTTCCTTCAATTATCCATTTCACAATGACAGTTAATTATTTAAATTTCTAGATGTCTAAGTACATTTCAGGTTTACTCAAGTACTTTGATATGTTTCATTTTCACTGTTATTCTTCTAATTTTTAGGAGATGTTTCTTTTATTTTGTCTTGTAAATAATGTCTATGTACATCTGGTATTTAACAAATCGTTAGTGAATGGCTGTCTTCTCTGTGGCAGGCTGGTGTGCTTTAATTAACATGGGCCGCTCCCTCTTGAAGTTTGTTAACTGGTGGGGAAGACAGCCATTAATTAGATAATTGCACAGATTAGTTCAAAGTAGCTACCTCCTACAGAACTGGGAGCTAGGAACATGGGATGATCCCAGCATATAATAGGGGGATCTGGTTGTTTGGGATGGAGTAGGATGGTCAGGGAAATGTTCCCTGAAAAAGTAAAGCAGAATGGCCAGAGACCTGATGGATCAAGGTGAACTAAGAGAGAATGATAACTAAGTGTCCTGGGGCGTGGCGGGGGGACGGGAGAGGGGGAGTACAGAACTAGTCTTGGAAGAGGCAGAGCCAAGAGCAATAAGAGCTGGAGAGTTCTACTGCAGGGGATGGAGAGGCCAATGACAGCCATCTGCAGGTCCTCAGTCGTTTTTCATTATCCTATGAACCATTAGAAGCCTCTGCAAGTTTTTAAGCTGAGGGAAAATATTATGCGATTTGAGTTTTGAAGAAGGTCATCTGATTCCTCTGCGGAGAAAGATAAGAGCTTGGCAAGATGGATGCAGAGGCCAGGTGGGAGGATATTGTTACTCCTGGGCAACAGAGGACTCTAGCTAGGACCAGGGTGGTGGTGGGGGCAATAGGGACAAGTGGATATATCTTAATAATAATTAGAAAATAAAATTAATATGGTGATATATTGAAAATAGAAATTGGATAATCATAAATTTTTCTGATGTCTGTTCTTAGTGCAGCCTGAGTTAGGATTTTTAATGTCTGGGATTGACATAAAAGTAAATTAAAACAAAATTAGCATTTATTAAAAATGTTCTCATGCATTAATAAGTGAATGAATCCTGTATGTGCGTATTAGTCCTATTCAGCTGAATCAACCATGCTTTAATATCAATATTTTGAAAAGAAACTGAGAACTGACTTTGGTAGATATCATTAGAAAATTCTGGCTCCTTTATGGAGAAACAGCCCACCTCTGACTAGTGTCTTGGTTTATTTCATGTGGTCTTTCCCCTTTGACTGCGTTGGAGAAATTGTGACCTTCATACAGGCTTGTTAAAAAATCTACTCAAAAGAAATTTTATTCTGTTCAGATGACAGTGCCATTTTTCTCAGGTGTGGGTTAGATAACAATAAATCATGCTGTAATAATGCCCAAAGCTACATCATCAACTTGGACTCATAAAAAAGAAATTGCTTCTCATAGACTACACAACTGTACACAAGCAGCCGCATGCAGCGGATTTGCCTAACACCATTTCACATTTTCGATGCTAGATAAGCATGTTTTGATTATATAAGATTCATCATTCTTCTGACTGATATCCAAGGACTTTCCTAAGTCACAGAATTAATTTTCCAGGAAAAACTATTCATTCTGATGCAAATATCTTTCAACTGAAAAGTTGAGCAGAGACTTCTTCCTGAATACTTGTTTCCTTCTTTCCCTCCCTAAAGTGAAGATAAAAGATATATTTTATTGGCCTACTTTTTACATGATATCCTATAGATTTTACAGATTTTAAGTTAACATGTGTGCATACATGCAATATAGAAGTTGTAAAGGAGAAGGAAAACCACAATAAGAAACACATCAGAATTATCTTGTTTTTATAAATAATAGGAGTGCCATGTTTCAAGTCCCTGGAGATTGATTTTACATTTTTATTACACATGGATTCCCAGATGTTACAAGGCAGTTGGCACTACTGTGAAATGCTGGTGGTACTCTTATAGGCATCCTGCTCCGGAACGGGCCATGGTACATCTGCTCATGTGAGAGGCCCACACAATTGATTCTTGTCACCATGCTGGAGCTGATTCTTGTGCAGTTGGAATTGACATATTATGGCCAAAATTAATACACTGCTCAGGTCTCTGGTAGGCTATTATAATAAGATCTCTCATTATTTCTCCACCTCCATTTCTATCTAAGAATCAATAAAACTCCCTCCAAGATACCATGGAGAAATCTGAAAGGAGGTAAATGTTTCCTGTGGCTGGCTACTGCTTCTCTCTCTCCCTCCCTGTCTCTCTTTTTGTACTGACACCTATTGGATTTAAGAGGAAATTGGTTTTTGAAAGAAAAGTGCTCTTAAATAATACAGACAACACCATGTTCTTTGCAGACTTCTGCCTTTTAGGGACCAGGGAAGGGCCACGAGACACATACATATACTGTTGGTAACTGTTTTATATTTAATGACCAGGGATTCCTACTATTAAAGTTGGGTTCTAGGCCATTACTATCCTCATTTATTATTTATAAAGCTCTGTAAGTGTACATGACATTTCCTGTTAGATGGAATTGTGCCAGACAAATTGCCTTCCCTGAGGAGCCTCCAAGCTTAAAGCAGGAGAACAGTGTAGGAGGGAGGTTGTGGGCAGGACGGGGAGTGATTGAGGGTTGCAAACTTGGCATTGCTTTGCTGAGTAGGTGGGCTGCAAGGAGAACTTGAAAGCTGAGTAATGACTCTGAGATCGGGAAGCCATTCAGTAAAACACAACCCATAACTGGAAGCACGTAAAGACATCGGGAGAGAATTTTAGCTCTTTAACTGAGAAATCTACATCATTAGCTCTGACATTTTCTCATGTACCTGGTTCACCTGGTTTCTCAGCATTCCCACTTACTCATTCTGTTCCAAACCAGTGGGTCTCAAACTTGAGCCTGCATCATAATAACCTGTCAAGGAGGGGGCTGCAGAGGTTGTTAAAACACAGGTTATTGGGTCTCCTGTCAGTCAGAGTGTCTGAGTAGGTCTGGAGTCCTGATTTTGCCTATCTAGCAAGTAAGTTCTCAAGAATTGCTGCTGCTGAAGCCACACTTTGAGAACTTTTGCCCTAAAATGGCATCTTCAATTCCTCTTTCATTGTGTCCTCCAAACCTCAGCTTGGAGTCACCTTTACTAGTATAGTCAGACAGTACTCTAGTTCCATCTTTCTTTTCCTAAGAATTTCTTTCAGATTGGTTTCATATTTTCAAATTAACAACTGTTAAGAGTGGCACCACTACCACTCTTACTAGTATTACTAACAATAGCAAAACTACAATTACAACTAGAAACTTTGAACACCTACTATACACATGACATTATAGTAACCACTTTTTTCATATTATTTTTTATTTCACTTTTTAAAAATTTTATTGATTAACTTATTACATATGTGTCCTTATCCCCACATTACCCCCCCCTTATTCCCTCACCCCCTGTTGTCTGTGTCCATTGGTTAGGTTTATATGTAAGCATAAGTCCTTC
>NW_006292604.1:3789910-3801303 GCF_000327345.1 Myotis davidii | reverse complement strand
AAAAGCTTTTTATTTTCTCGTAGTCCCATTTGTTTATTTTCTCTGTAGTTTCCATTGCCCTAGAAGCAGTGAAGAAATTTGCTTTGGCATATGTCTGCAATTTCGCTGCCTGTGGATTCTTCTAATATTTTTATGGTTTCCTGTCCACTTTTTAAATTTAGTATCTCATTAAATAATACTATTAGATAATCCATATTGTCTCCATTTACAAAAGAAGACATTCATTTCTAGCAAGATAAATTCCCTTGCAATAAGTATTACAGAAGGGATATAAATGAAGTTCTGTCTGATACCAAAACCTATGTCTCATATCCATGCGGTATTCAGACCCTATCTGAAGACCACTTCTGTCATGCAGTCCCTTGTGTATGGTTATGTCTGAGCAATAGTGAATTGTCTCCCTTGTCTCAACTGCTAATGATATCCTCTATATTACAAAGACTTAGTTTCTAATGCTGGGGCACTGGAAATCAATATGGAAGGAATAGATTAATCAAGAAATGTCACTGAGAATATTAAATGCCTGTATGACACAATAAATACCAAATGGAATAAAATCCTTAATATGAAAAATAAACTTTGAAAAATTTAAGACAAAAGACACCAAAGGGTAGACTTTGTAAAATTGATTAGCATAAAAACTTCTCAAAATACACCACAAAAAATCGTAAACAAAATGAAAATTAAGCCATAAACCAGGGGAAGCATTTGCATTGAATTTGAACAATGAAGGAATAGTTTAGGGAATATGTAATCAACACTGTAAAATCTTCACAATTCACAAAAGAGGTAAGCCAGATGGCCAATACATTTATGAAAATATGTTCAGGTCTCAAGAATAATAAGGGAGCCCTGGTCTGTGTGGTTCAGTTGGTTGGGAGGGTGTTGTGCCATGTACCGAAAGGTTGCCAGTTCAATTGCTGGTCAGGGCACATGAGAGAGTTGTGTGCTTGATCCTTGGTAAGGGCAGTGCAAGAGGCAGCAGGTCAGTGTTTCCCTCTCACATCGATATTTCTCTCTCTCTCCCTCTCGCTTCCACTCTCTCTAAAAATCTCTAAGAATCTTTAAAAAAAATAAGGAGAATTAACATTGTGCATCAACACAGTATAAATGCATTCACATCAGATTAGTATAAAGTCATGTCTGAGTATCTGAAAAGACGTGAGTGCCTGGAAATTCCTGCAGTGTGATGGTTGGGGTGTAACTGAGTTCAGTTACTTTGGAGAGTAGTTTGAAATTTCTACTAATGTTAATAATATGAATACCTATAACTTACTAATTCCACTTTTAGCCATATACGTTAGAATGTCTCTTCAACATATATCCAAGGATTTAGGTATAAGGATGTTCACCACATGTTTATAATAGAAAAATATTGGGAACAAGCCACATGTTTTAAATAGGTTGTTGAATAACTAATTTTTGTGGTGTATTTTTACAAAGAACACAATTCCTCATTTAAAACAAATGAACTAAATCTATAGCATTATTGTGGATCTTTCTTTTTAAAAAATTTGTTTTTATTTTTTTTAAAAAATTATCTTTATTGTTGAAAGTATTACAGATGCCCCCCATTTTTCCCCATTGAACATTTTTACCCCACCTCCCTCCCTCCGCCAGACCTTCACAGCACTATTGTTTGTGTCCATGGGTTATGCATATATGACTATAAGTTCTTTGGTTTATCTCTTACTCCTCCCCAACTACCTCCCTAATTATTCCCCTCCTCCCTCCACTCCTCTCTGGGACTGGTCAGTCTGTTCCATGCTTCTACATATGTCTGGACCTATTTTATTCATCAGTGTATTTTATTCATTAGATTCCACATAAGTGTGAGATCATGTGATACTTGTCTTTCACTGCCTGGCTTATTCCTCTTAGTATAATACTCTCTAGATCCTTCCATGCTGTCTCAAAGGGTAAGAGATCCTTTTTTATAGCTGCATAATATTCCATTGTATAAATATACTATAGCTTTTTTATCCAGTCATCTACTGATGGGCACTTGGCTATTTCTAGATTTTAGCTATTGTAAATTGTGCCGCTATGAACATAAGGGTGCATATATTAATACTTTCTAATTGGTGTTTCAGGCTTCTTAGGATATATTCCTAGAAGTGGGATCGCTGGGTCAAATGGCAGTACCATATTTAATTTTTTTGAGGATACTCCATACTGTTTTCCATAATGGCTGCACCAGCCTGCATTCCCACCAGCAGTGTACTAGGGTTCCCTTTTCTCCACACCCTTGCCAGCACTTGTTTGTTGATGGTAGCCATTCTGACAGGTGTTAGGTGATACCTCATTGTCATTTTATTTATTTATTTATTTTTTCCCAGTAGGTTTGCTCTCTTTAACCTCATTGTCATTTTAATGTGCATCTCTGGTGATTAGTGACTTTGAGCATTTTTCATATGTCTCTTGGCCATCTGTATGTCCTCTTTGGAGAAGTATCTGTTTAGGTCCTTTGCCCATTTTTTAATTGAATTGTTTGTCTCCCTTTTGTTAAGTTGTATGAGTTCTTTATATATTTTGGATATTAACCCCTTATCAGATGTATCATTGCCAAATATGTCCTCCCATATAGTGGGCTTCCTTTTCATTTTATTGATGGTTTCTTTTTCTTTGCAAAAGCTTTTTACTTTGATGTAGTCCCATTTGTTTATTTATGCTGATCTATCTCTTAAACATAATGTTCAACAAAATTAATAAATTATACTGTGTACAAAAATGATATTTTTGTAAATTTAAAACACACAAATCCTAAATATTATCTATGGATACAAATATATGAGTCAAAGTAAATATATGAACAAAAAGAATATACACCAATTTTAGAATGATAATAACCTCTGAGGAAGGAAGAAAGAAAAGGAGGTGGGATAGCCTTAATTGTATAAGTAATCTTTTATTATTATTTGATTATAATATCTGAACCAAATATGGCAAAATGCAAATGCTTGTTAAAATAATGTGAAAAAATGCTTGTGTTATTTTTTCGTTTTATTTGTGAAATTTTCATGATCAAAACAGAACATTTTAACTAAGGCTTCAGTGGTTAAAGAAATTTTGAATATTCTGGGTTAATCAAAGTGCAACCATATTATCTGCTGAAAAACTTTTCAGTCATTAATATGCTAATGGACATTGAAAATTGCCAAAAGAGTAATGTCTTAAGAACTATTTCCCAAACTTACTTGACCATGGAAGACTTTTTTAAAAAATGAAACATCTATTAACATCTGGATCTTTTGGGAAATGCTGTTATACATCATAGCACTTAATTCTCCTTAATTGTTTCATATAATTTAACTTGATTTCTCTGGTTATATTTTCCATCTCCTTGATGTCAGGACCTAAGTCTTATTCCTTTTAGCTAGGCATGCAATGGATAGACAAGTAATAGTTTGATTTTCTGAGAAATTATTATGCAGATATTATACTCAATGTAGATTTTGAGAGGGAGGAAGTAGTAAAAGTAGGTTTTGCATACAATTCTCTATGTAAGTAAAAAGCCAAGTAAAAAACAGAAAGACCATAAGGATATCAGTAGTTTTCAAACAAACGGAGTATATTCATGCCAAAACATTGCCAGAATTAATTGCTGAAACTTCTTTTATTCATTCATTCATTCATTCATTCATTCATTCATTCATTTCAACAGATATTCTAAGGTACCTGAAGAGAAATAATAGCTTTGTATTATATCAGAAGTAAATACAATCCAATGCATAAATTTTCTCAGAATTAAATCGATTTCTCAGAGTAAAATAACCCTTTTGAAGTTATATTAAGCATATGTCCAGTCACATATGATCAAATAATAAATTTATTTATAGATTTGTAATTACTAGGTATAGCTTAAGTTCCTTGGTTTACCAAGGTATAATTTTGATACAACAATAAATAAAATTGATTAAACAAAAATTGTTTGACTTATTCTTTATTTTTTATTGACCCATACCTAAGATGCTGCCAGCCAACTTAATAACAGAAGTGAATGTCCCTCATTCCTACCCTTTTGATAATTTATAAATGTATTAAATACAGATAATAAGTGTATGTATCAAACAAAATTTTAAAATTAGATATGTAATATCTAGTGCCAAGAATTAATGAGTTAACCCTTGATCATTTGAGCATTTCATAAAAGCACATTGTCTTTCTCATTCCATAACCATTACCTTTATACCACCCTATAGTAAAATTCTGCTGTGTTTGTTTAAGGATAAAACATTTGAATATCATTCTTTTTGCATTTTTTTATTTTTCTCTAGTTCTTACAACTCTAAAAAATTTATTTTATAGAGCTCATATGAAAGAAAATTCCTGCCCTTTGCAGAAGCTAAATTTGTATAGAGTACAATTTCATTTGAAGTACAATTCAATACTTTTAATATTACTTAGGTTTTTTAGAATCCCGATTTTTCTATGAGAAATTCACATCAAACCTAAGGAAGTAATCTGTGTTTTCAGGCCTATTTTTATGTTGGGCTCTTATACAGAAAACAGTTTTTAAGTGATTTTACTAAAAATGTTCTACAGTATCCAAAAGATTTTAGAAATGTAATTTTTCATCTGTTTTGTTATTTTAGTCTTAGAAATATACTGATATGAACTGTAAATATGTTTCTTTAATTTTACTGTGTTTTAAAATTGATCTGATCTGTGAATGATAGATTGATTTTATATAGAGAAGAAGACAGGTGGGAAAGAATGATATATTTATCTGCTTTGGGTGCTTCTGGCATTGTTAATATTTTTATACTCTTGTATAAAGTCATGAAGACTCATAGGAAAGTGACAATGAATAATTGTTTGGAATTTTACTACAGCTGAAGACACCCATACTTGGTTTAAATGCATTAACTAGACCTTTGCAATATTTCAGCCAGATGTTCCTCTTAACCGTCTTACTTATTTCAGTATCAGCTGAGATAATATGACTCAATTCTGGCAGTTAACAAAGGAGTTAATGTCAGGATATTAACTCACTACTTATAACTTTCTGTGTAATAAAATGATAACACCAGTTTTTTTATGCTACTACACAATGGCATGATCTACTAAGTTGCAAATAAATTAGATTTATATACATTATAAAGATCAAACATGCATTATTTATTTTTGTAAACAATTTCTTGGGTAAGGACTTTTACAGATAAACCTTTATTGTTTGTACTATGAACTAGGCAACTATGGACATGTATATCTTAGAGCATTAATTATTTAAAATTGTGTCATTATCAGAGTGTGCATAACCTAGATATGTTGCTATACTCCTGTGTGGAGGACTTGTTTGGAATACAGATATGTGTGTGTCAGGGTTGGGAAAAGGAAATATACACATATAGGATAAACCTTATGTAGAATAGAAAATCAGAATGAAGAGCATTTTAGTTATCTATTGTTATGTAGCAATTTATCCCCAAATCTTTAAGGATATGGCAGCAAACATTTATTTTCTCATACAGCCTCTATAGAACCAGAATTTAGGAGTAGCTTAGCTGAATGATACTGGCTTGGAATCTCTCATAATGTTACAGTACGGTGTCAGCTGGAGTACCATTCATCTGAAGGCTTGACTGGGGTGTGGAGATGTGCTTCCAAGACAACTTAATCATGTGACTGGCAGTTGGTACTGGCTCTCAGTAAGAGGCCTCAGTTCCTCACTACGTGGGCTGTTCCCTGAATCAACTGGTTTCTCCCAGATTGAGTGACACAAGAGAAAGTCAGAAACCAAATGGCTTTTATGAATTAACCTTGGAAGTCACACATATCATTTCTGTAATATCTTTTTGGATCCACAGCTTAGCCCTAATCATTGTGGGAGAGAATTATGTGAGCCAGGTCATATAGAGAGTTGTCATTTTAGTATAGTCAGGGAGCTCTGTTGTCACACATTAACTGGTGTTAGAACTAGAATTAGAGAAGAAAGATATAGGATTCCTATCTTTTAATTTAAGGTTATGGTCATTGTTTCATTCCAGTCCAGAAGTACCCCAAGAGAGTCCCTAAATACTTATTGCTATGATGGGTTAATGTATTATGCATCCATCCATTGTTCTATGAAACGCTAATTCAGAGAAATGTCAGTTTGTTGTATCTATCCCACTGGTCCTGGACCACTAGAAATATGAACAAGTGGGTTCTACAGTAAATTAAACCCGAAACATTGCTGGAGGCAAAAAATGACAAAACTGATGCTGTCCTATTTCAGGCACATCATGAGATGGCAGGGTTTTTGGAAAAGACAATAATGCTGAGAGAAACAGAAAGCAGCAGAAAAAGAGGAGGACCAAATACAGGATGGATTGACTCCATAAAAGAAGCTATAGGCATGAGTCTGCAGGATCTGAGCAGGGCAGTTGAGGACATGACATCAGGGACATCATCATTCACAGAGTCACCAGGAGTCAGAGCTGACTCTATGCATGTAACACACGTCCCACTGGTAGTTGTGCATATTCATAAGCTTTAAGACCTGTGTGTCACATTCTGATGATGGAGCTCTCAGTAGGAGGTCTAAGCTCCAATAATGTTTGTAAGCAAAGACAGTGAGTAATTACCACCCTGCCCCCCCTCCCCCGCTACACACAATTTAACTTTGCAAACATCAAGTCACAGTAAAAGGAAACGCATCCTTCTAACCAAGCCAACAGAAATGTAGCAAAAAGCTAGATTTTCCTCATGGAAAACGAGTGGAACAGAAAAGAGTTGTCAATACTATTAAGGTGGATTAGGGAAGAGGACTGTGTGGGTAACCAGATATATAATTTTTTGAATTATGGCTCAGTGTGTTGTTTTCACATCCCTTCAGTAGAAGTAACTTACATTCTTAACACAAAGTGGGCTGTTACAGTAATTGCTAAGATCAGATGTTTTGAAGAAGAGATGTTAAGGTCAGTTCAGATGCTCGATGCTTTTGTTTGAGACATAGTTATAAATGCGCTTTGTGTCTGATAAATGGCTAATTGGATTGAAAGGAAAAACAAGGATGCACCTGGTCTCTTTCTGCCCCATGGAATCACATTTCCTGGATATATTTTACTACCTGGTTCTAGGAAGCCAACTGTCTAGCTAGTGTTATCAGCTGCACGGCATGAGATATTTCTGTATTTAATTAGGCTAAGTGTCTGATTTATGACACTTAAGTTAAGGCTTCCATAAGCTTATTCAACTCAAAGCGACTAACACCCAACGGGGATAGGTCTGTTACTGTCCTGCTGTTTGACACTCAGGATGTTTTTAATAGAATCTCTGACTATTATTAGAATAAAAATGCCGCTCTATTTGTAGACCTCAACTCCTGGTTTCTTACAAAGAAAACCCCCAAACTAAGAAAAAATAATTTTCACATATGCTTATAGTAGGTATAATGTATTTCTTTTGGGGCAGCTGTAGAATTTATTTCCTGGACCTGCTGTGCAGAGACTAGAAAGTGGGGATAGTGAGGGTTATGCAATGATTATTTTGGCTAGTCATATGTAACCTAGATGGAGAAATCAATTCTTTGCTCAGATTCTTGGAATGGTGATTTGAATAAAGTTTAATAAAGTTCTGTTTACAAAGATGTAGTCAGGTCTTAGGAAAAATAACACATATAGTTTGGTGCCCCAGCAATTGTAACAGCAGTGAGCTATTGTTATGTCTAAGGGTGTAGGGGCAGAGGAAGGGAGAGGTGGAGAAATGAGTCATTTGACGGGAGCTGCCAATTCCACAGAAGGTTGTAACTGACTCGTAGTGACCAGACTGAGGGAACCAGGAAAATAAATACCTGACCTTACTCTCCCTTTGACCTCTTATCTCCAGCTACTGCCAACCCAACCAGGAGCCCATTGGGTGCTTTCCATATTGGCCAGGTTCTGGTGCATAGAGCACGGTAGAAAAGCATGGGGTGTGGATCTGGAGGAGCAAAAGGAAGATGAGATATCAAACACAAAGGCGTACTTACAATTGGCAGAATTCCGATAAAAATATACAGCCTTTTCCCTAACTTCACTGAAAACTAAAACATTGTGGTGATCTTTAGAACCTGATTGCCTAGGTTTGAATCCTAGCTCCAGCATTGACCTTGGGCAGGTGACCTATTCTCTCTGGGCTTTGTCTGTCAAAGAAGGTAATCAGAGTGCTGAGTCCATAGGTTGTTGTGAGGAATGAATGAGCTGATATATTTAGAGCACTTAGGCCAATCCCTGGCACATAGTAAGGATTATACTTAAGTCCCATACAGTATCATGTTTGTGTTGCTCCTTTTTAGGACAGATGATGTACATTCTGTTAAATTGGATTGCTGTTGTTATTATTTTTCAATATGTCTTTAGTGTTTGGCTATCACCTGGGATTAAATATCCATGTGCAATCATTGAATTGAGATCCTTAGAGCGCTCCCTTCCAACCAAAGGAGGCAGCGGACACTTCCCTGAGTCCCCTCATAACAACCAGGAAGTGTGGTGAGTTTCCTTATTGCAGACCGTGGCCGACTGGGTTGACCTTGTGTGAATTAAAGCTGTGACAGAAAGGTTTAGTCAGCTGCTCTTGCTTCCTCCACTGGCTGAATCCCTTTAGGAATTTCTTTAAATGTGCTCATTGCACAGAATGGTAGAGATAAAAATGAATCTGACTTGGAACAGTGCCTTTTCTTGAGATTTATTACCTAATTAAGCATTTTCCTAATAAAACAAGCATTTAAATTTTCACAGGAACCAAGAAGCAGCAGTAGTAATATTACTAACTAGCGCTTATAAATCACAGTACTGTTTACAAAGGGCCTTCCCGCTTACTGGCTCGGGTTGTTAAGCTTTTGTTTTAGTTATGCAATGCTCTGAACATCATGTCCTTATACATCATATAAAAATAGACATCGTGTCCTTGACCCACGTTTTGGGTCAAGGCCACCTGGTCAGGCCTCTCTTTTCCCTACTCTGAGGTAACTCTGATGGAGGGGCGCTGGATTTCTGAGGACAGTGTGAAAGCTAGTCGTTTAGTTGTTTCTTTCAGAATTCCCTCCCCGTTTGGGGGCGGGACTCAGTCATCTCATTAGAGTTCTATTCCAAATGCAGAGTTCTGGGCCTCCAGACAGCCTCCTCTAAAAATATTTGTGTTACTGTGGAGAAAGTCACCTAAGGGGGGCTTTGAGAACAAAAGGAAACAAGAAAACATTGATTCTCAACTTGGACTGCATGTTGAAATCTCTGGGAGGAGCATTATAAAATACTGATGCCTAGTTCCCAGCCTAGATGTTCTGACCTAACTGATCTGCGGGAAGCCTGGGCATCCTAATATTTAAAAGCTTCGGAAATGATTCACAACCAAAGATGAGAGCAACTGATTAAATTGTTAACACACTTATCTACTTTCGTGGTCTTGTTCTCCAAACAAACTAACATGCTGGCTTTAGTTAGGTCAGCATCTACACTGGTACTAAGTGTCTTACAAAAAAATGTTCTTCCAAAAAATGTCAATGGAAGATTTCTAGATGATAAAGTTTTCCCTTTTACTAGTAGATGGAATGCCAAACAGATTTGTCTTCATATTAGGGTCATTGTAACGGGTAATTCTATAGCTTTGCCACTCTTAAAACTTATTTCTTAAAAGTTTTTCTTAGCATTATGTTCTGAAGTTACGCTTAATATTCCCCTTTTCGGAAGTACATTAGACAGGTCTAGCACTTTTAGGATTTTGTTCTTTGACTCACAATTTTAGGATAAAATTGGAAATTGAACTTATGATAAAGTTGAAGAAGGAATAGCATATCGAAGTCACCAAAATACGCCCTTTGGGACTCATAAATATGAGAAAAATGTAAAAATTTTAATACTGCTCTACTTTATATAGAATAGAAAATGAAGCAAGATATTCTTCATTTCCCAGGATCTTAGGAATCCAAGTCCTGTTCAGTATGGAGCTGACAAGTCTATCTGAAAGAAAAATTGGTTTAGAAAACTTCAGGGAAAGACACCCATTGTTTTTGAACTGCGCTTCCTTTAGTTTGATGGTTTTAAAATATTCTTTATATATTGATTTGGTAGTGAATTATTGAGTGGAGACAAGGGATTTCATGCTTCTACCTCTCACATACTAATGCATTTCCAAATTTAAAATATAGCTCTGAGGAAACTCAGGTAATCCTTAGCACATTGCCAAGAAGGTATAAGATAAATATCAATAATAAAAGTTCTTAATGCAGGATAGATAAAAATAAGACATAATATCTAAGGCCTATTACTCAATGTGTAGTTGAGAATGCACTAGAGCCTTACATTACCAAGTAAGGCAAATTCATTTACATCTGAGCGTCATATAACCATTTTAAGTCAGTTGTCCTGATATGAATTTTCTAGCTGTGTGCAAAAGCGGAGGAGGGAAGTGTTTAAATTTTTTGTTATTGTGAGCTTGCCAAATAAAATGAGATCAATGTGTCACAAGTTAATTACATCTATGCTTGTTCTTTATAATTGCTACAAAACTGCTTTTTGAGAAAATGAAAAGAAAATCAGGTAATCTGTTTGAGTTATCTTGTAGAGAGCAGTAATCTGTTAACAGTAACAAGTTAACTTGCTGAGAGCATCTGCAAACTTAGTATTTCTTCTAAGGGGACTGAAGTGTCATTCTTTTGTCTGTGAGATAGTGATAGGTGGTGGCAATCTATATATTAATCTATATTGGATTAATCATAATTGCTATTGTATACAGAAATTGATTGAGATGAACCTCTAAAGGAGATAATGGCTGAGTGGCAGTTCATCAGCCTATGCAGGCTAATTAAACATCTAATTACGTTCTTATTAAGAAATACCTTTAAGTGATTATGAGTCCAAAGTGACTCAGTGAGCCCACAGATTGGATTATCTAGATCTTACATTTTCATAAAAATAATGGTGTTTGAAGAATTAGTTTGGTCTCAAAATATATTAAATGATAAGCTTAGGACTTAATTAGCTGTCACTTATTTCCTCGTTTGTTAATTAGGGAGTCAATTCTGGGATTCCTATTTTCCTTTCTTATTGCAGTTTTAAAATCATCATCATACACGGAGAGCTTACACTAGGCTGAGCAGCGAACATGCATCATATTTGGCAAGTTTTTACAATGGCACTTATTCCTCTTTTACCCACGAGAAAACTGAGCCTGAGATGTGACTGGCCTGTGTTGCCACAGTTAGGAAGTGGTAGAACCTGCTTATCATCAGCAATATACTCATGTGAAATATGGGCTCATTTGGTGTGAAAATAATTCAATATTCTGTAAATGTCATTGGTTCTATGCACTTTCCCCAATGATATGCTCTTCAAAGGTTGTTAATAGTTCTTTTCAGTTGCCTGCTCCTTTTGTAGGAACTATAATCTAACTTATCATGGCACATGCTTTTTTGGTGGGCAAACTGCGGCTCC
>NW_006292604.1:3788999-3789885 GCF_000327345.1 Myotis davidii | reverse complement strand
GCTCTTAGGATCTGATTGTTAAGGCAGGGTTTCTCAAGCATGCATTATTAGCATTTGCACCACATTATTCAGGGGCTGCCTTGTACACTGTAAATGTTGAGCAGCATCCCTTACCTCTACCCTCTGGATGCCAAGAGCAAACCCAGTTGTGACAACCAAGAATGTCTCTAGATTTTTCCAAATGTCCCCGATGTACGAAATTCCCCTTGATTGAGAATTGCTAGCTTATAGGGTCAATAAACTTTAATGAATATTTTACTAATCACAGCTGTTACTACCACTACATTATGGTTGAAGTGCTTTACAGTGGTTGTCAAAGAAAAATTGTACTGGGCAAAGTTAAATAGGCAAGGCAGACTTTAATGAAGTCTATTGCAGTGGGTGAGAGAGTGCGTTCAACTCAACTGAAACAAAAGGAAGAAGAGTTTTTAACTGTGGTGAGCTCTTGGAAAAGTCCTGGAGGGCATTAGTGGGGAGGTGGGTCCATATGCAATATGTTTAGGCTATCTGTTTGCTAATTCATACTTCTGGTAGTTGGGCTTCTACCTTCCCACAGAGACTGGGAGATAGAACTTTCTTTTTCCCCCCTTTATATTGAATTTATTGGGGTGATATTGGTTAATAAAATAATATAGAGTTCAGGTGTACAATTCTATAATATATCATCTGTATATTGTGTTGTGTGTTTATCATCCCAAGTCAAATCTCCTTCCATTACCATTTATTCTCACTATAGCCTCTTCTACCTCCACCAACTCCCCTTTCCCTCTGGTAATCACCATACTGGTGTCTGTATCCATGATGTTTTCTCTTCTCTTCTCTTCTCTTCTCTTCTCTTCTCTTCTCTTCTCTTCTCTTCTCTTCTCTTCTCTTCTCTTCTCTTCTC
>NW_006292604.1:3774104-3788860 GCF_000327345.1 Myotis davidii | reverse complement strand
TCCACTCCCAATTCTCCTTCCATCACCATTTCTGCCTCCCTTTACCCTCTTATACCTCCTCTCTGGTAATCACCATACTGTTCACTGTGTTTATGAGTTTTTTTAAAAATTTTTTATTATTAATCCCTTCACCTTTTTCACCCAGCCCTGCAACCACCCCCCTCAATAATTTTATTTCAAAAGGATGGCTTCCGGTCCTTGAGAAAGACATTCTTGGGTTATAAAATTGGCCAGAGACTGGGGGAAGTTTTATATATTAAAGAAGTACCAAATGAATTTACAACTTTAAAAATTAACTGTTTCAATTGCTTCTTAAAAACCCACTCAGTTCTCAAGTCTCTCTGTAATCTCCTGACCTTAAGAGCAGAGAGACTCACCCCCTGATGTATTTTCTCTACTCCATAGTATCCAGGAGAAACCAGAGTTCAGTCACCCTTATCAGAAATACATAGGCTTTTGAGTACCAAGTTTGTCCTCAAAAGTACAGTTTATTACGTTTTGCCCTTGGACTTCAAAGAAGTTCCTCATAATCTTGCCAAGCCCCACCCTTTAGGGAAGAAAGCTCATGCATTATTCCCTCATGCTTGGCCTCCCTAGCTTCTAGGGTGCTAGCTATTGGTTTGACTTAGAATTGGCAGGAATCTTAGAGCTTATTGTGTAGGAAAAGATTGTTCCTGAGTTTATTTTGCTATGTTTCCAGAATCCAGTCTACTTCTCAAAAAGAATAACATTTTCTAAGGCTACAGAGAAGCATGTTCTGAAAACCTGGGTCCAGGCAGGGGATTTGGCCTTCAGGCTCTCATTAGTGATCTCAGTGAAAGTCATTCCATGGAGTAATTGGGTTTTGGTCAAATTGCAGGGTTGGGGTGGGGGAAAAAAAATAAAGGTCAGGAGTGTATAGATTAGTCATTCAAGATATAGTAAAACTTAAGTAATTTCTTAACAGCCTGCATATTTGACCTTTTTTTAAGAGAGAAGGATGCTTAGAGGATTGTTGAATATAATTGGTGCCTTTCAGCAATAGTGACCCATGTGGAGTGATGGTAACAACATTCTCAGGATAACTAATTCCATGAGATGCCTGAACAGTCACATATTCAGTATCCTAGTAAAAGCAATTTGTTTCTATGCAGTATATCTTAGGCAAAAGATAGCTTGCAAATAAAATCACTAGGAAAAACCCCCCACAAAATTAACTCATGACCCGGGTGACATAATCAAAACTTAGTTTTCCTCCATGAATTTTTCCAATAAAGCACACCATTTAGGTTATATATATACATTTAGATCAACAAAATTATAACCTATTCTAAATTTTATTTTGCATTACTTTAACTCATTGTGTTTCTTGATTAAACCTCCTTTAAATCAAGTGGTATATGCTAAAAATAACTCCCTGATCTCAAGTATTTGCTTCCTATGATTTTGCATAGTTGAGGTCTCTATTAATTACACCCCCCACCCTCAGATTGCTGAGTTGTTTGCTTCTTGATAAGTCAAGTAAGGTACCAGAGCTTTTCTGAGTGGTATTAAAACCTCAATTCCAGTTCCCTAGATGGGTTGAATGTTTTTTATGGAATATGTATTTTTTCTTTACCCTTGAAGAGTCAAGGCAGAGCTCATCACTGTAAACAGTTATCTACTTAAGCTTATTTTGAAGTGATTTTTTTTCATTTTCTCTGCTTGTTTCAGGTGGGTAGTGGGTGGACACATATTAGAGATAAGTCTTGGCCTCCTTCTGTTTGACAATGTGCCAAGAATGGTATAGGCTTTCAGTGCAAAGGCTGCAGCCCGTGGAAATATACTGGTAGGAAATGATGAAGTCTCCTATTGGAAAATATTGTTGCTTCAGGATAATGTTAGAAAAGCCAATCACATTGATAGCAAACCATGAATTTAGAATTTAGAAATGGTTTTACTTCTATAAACCATGAATTTAGAATTTAGAAATGGTCTTATTTCTATATACAACTTTGGTGTTTGGTTTATTTATCCTGTGTTTAGCCAATAAAGCATTTGCTCAAAATATACTTTAGGTGAGGCAGAGATTAAATACTATGACACATCTTGTGGATTTAAAAGCCTGTTTGGAAGCCTTGTAGCTTATTAGTCTTTTCTGTATAAATTTGAGGCTTTTATCATTAACAGATGTCACTTTAATTCTCTAATTTTAAATGTAAATTCTTCAGAAGATAATCTTATGAAAACATATTAGACTAGAAACTGGTTTGACTAAATGTCAAGATGAATATAATTTGAGCATATTGCATAGTTTGTTGGTTTGGCATTTTGTGAGTCTAACAGTTAATAGTAGACTCAGAGAGCTGGGACTCAACATTGTTTATCACCTGGCATTAGTCACAACTTTAGTGACAAATGTGACATGACTAATCAGTTAAAAAGGCCTGTTTTAGCTGGGTAAGCTAGAGAAACATGGTGACTACATTCATATACAGTATTTCATGAAAGGCCAAAGAAAGGCAAAAAATACTAAAACAAACGAAAGTCTCACCTTATTCATTATAGATTCATTTTACTCTAATTATATACCTTTAAATATTTTTAAATACAGATATCCTTTGTTCTTCCTCTTTTTGTTTGCTATTTTCCAGTTTGTACTTCTGTCTCTCCAAAGAGAAGCCATGAGTCTACATTGTTACAATTTTTGTTATAAATATCAATCTTAAAGTGATATTTCACACCATTACATTAAATATTTCACATCATTACATCATATACCTAATGGACTGAAGCAGGTATGTGAAATACTCAAAGTATGATCAATCCAGAGTCACACACTATGTTTGGCATAGTTGAATTAAAACATAAGTCACAGAATCTGTGGGAATATATTTTCTATAAATTTAAGTTGATATCTTTATTACATAAAAGATTTATATAAAACAATAGAAAATACAATTTTCTAATAAAGATGTGACAGTGGGTCTTAGAAGAAAATACAATAAATTAAAATATACTTTTTACAATATACTTTTAATATTTTACATAAAAAATATAGAGAATATGCCCTGGCCGGGTTGTTCAGCGGATTGCAGCATCATCCCATAAACCAAAAGGTTGTGGATTTGATTTCCAGTCAGGACATAGGCCTAAGTTTCAGGTTCCATCCCCAGTCAGGCATGCACAGGAGAGAATTGATCAATGTTTCTCTTCCACATTCTCTAAAAATCAAAATAAACATATCCTCAGGTGAGGATAAAAAAATAGAGAGAAATTTATATTAAGAAAAATAAAAAAGGAAACTCTCATATGCTAATAGTGGAAATATAAGTAGGAACTACCACTTTGGAAAATCTATTTGGCAGTAGCTACTACAGATAAACACATATGTACCCCATGACCCAGTGCTACCTTGTACCTCTAATGAACATATATTTATACATTCATGAAAAGTTTTGTTTTTTGTTTTGTTACAAAAAGTCTTCAAACTTTTCAAAGCGGCACTATTCATTATAGCTGGAAAGAAGAAATTCCTCAAATACTCCTTAACAGTAGAAAGCATAAATACGTTTTGGTGTGATCATGCAATGGAATCTCTACAGCAAGACAAAACATGCAAGGATGTGGATGAATATCTAAAAAGAAAAATATTGTGCAAGATTAGCCAGACAAAAATAAAGAATATCTAGGGTGTCCCAAAAAATGTATGTACACTTTAACAGCTGATAGCTCAATTTTGAAAATGAAATGTATTTTAATAAACAGTTCCTTTATAATTATTCAAAGTGTGTGTATACGTTTTTTGGGACACCCCCCCCCCCACCTCCTCTCTCAAATCAATGAACATATACTTGGGTGAGGATTTAAAAACAATAATTAATCAAATAGATAAACCCTAGCACAGCTGATCAAGAAAAGGGGAAGTATAAATGACCAATATTGGATTTGAAAGAGAGGATGATAGTATATATCGCAAAGTTATAAAGAGAAATATAAGTGAATATTATGAAAAATGAACCACTTTTAGATCAAATAAATTCTGCAATTTAGATGAAATGGAACATTTCCTTTAAAATTATGAAATAAAAGATATGCACAATCTTGTATCTAGTAAACAAATTAAGTTTGTAATTAAAAATCTTCCCATAGTAAAAACTCCAGGCCAATGTGGCATCACTGATAAGTACTATTATAAACTTAAAGAGCAAAAAATTCCACTTCTTATGCAGACTTCCATAAAATATAAGGGGACTGAACACTTTCAATCAACTTAACAAAGACATCATGATTTCAAAATTAAAGACATTAGAAGAAAATAAATTCCATTATTCCCCATGAACATAGATGAGAAACCTTAATAAAATATTGGCAAAACAATTCCATTATATATAAAAAGGATAATTTATTATGAGAATTTGGAGTTTATCCCAGGAATACAAGATTGTAAGATTCAAGAATTAATTTTACATTATACCAAATTAGTAGAAGAAAGGAAGAAACTGTATGATCAATTCAAATGCTTATTAAATATTCATGATAAAAACTCTACAGCAAACATCATTTTTAATGGCAAAATTCTGACTATTTTCCAGCTAAGACATGGTACAAACAAATTATTCAACATTGTACTGGAGGTCCTACTCAAACCAAAAACACAAGAAAAATATATAAAAGTCATAACAATTCAAAGGAATAATTAAAACTGTCTTAGTTCACAGAAGAGATACGTATGTAGGAAATCTTGACAAATCTAAAATGCAACTACTAGAAATAAGTGAATATGGAAAGGTCATAGTACACAAGACCAATTTTACACAAATCTGTTTATATATACATGCAGAAACAATTAGAAAATTCATTTTACATACATTATTTGTAAGAGCACCCCCAGACAGAAAATACTATAGGAGATTTAACAAATTATGTGCAAGGCTTCTACAATGAAAATTACAAGATTTTGCTTAGAGACTTTAAAGAAGGTTTTTAATCCAGGTTAATGGCTTCAATAACTCAATTTTATTAAGATGTCAATTCTTGCCCATCCGGCATGGCTCAGTGAGTGAGCTTTGACCTATGAGCCAGGAGGTCATGGTTCAATTCTCGGTCAGGGCACATGCCAGGATTGTGGGCTCCATCCCCAGTGGGGGGCATGCTGAGGCAGCTGATCAATGATTCTCTCTCATCATTGATGTTTCTATCTCTCTATCCCTCTCCCTTCCTCTCTGAAATCAATTAAAAAATATGTCAATTATCCCAAAATTGATTTAAAAATTTAATGCAATCCAATCAAAATCCCAGCAGACTGTATTTTGGATGGGAGTAGAAATTGACAAGCTAATACTAAAATTATATGAAAATGCACCAACGTTCCTGTTATGCTATTCCAATCCAGACATTGCGGTAGTGGCATACATAAAGATGAATGGGTTAACGGACCAAAATACTGTCCAGAAATAGACCTACGTATAATGGTCATTTGGTTTTTGATATGGGCACCGAGGCATCCCTTGAGGAAATTCTTTGCAATAAATGTTGCTGGAACTGTATAAATCTGTGTCACAAAATGAACATCAGCTCTTGCTCTCACTAGATGGACTATATTCCAGGTTGTAAGTGCTAAAATATAAACCTTCTAAGAGCCAACAAAGTAGACTATGTTATGAACTTGTATAGGAAATGATTTCTAATATATGCTAAGAAAGCACAAACCATGAAAAGGAAGACTGATAATTAAAGTTTATAAATATGTAAAACTTCTATTTGAAAAATAGCATTAGGGAAACAAAAGAGCAGGTCACACATAGGAAGAAAATATTCCTAACAAAATGTATTCCAAAAAATATATTTAACAAAAGAATGTATCCAGATTATAAACACTGCTATCACACAATAAGGAAAAGGTAAACTTCCCAATTAAAATTGGGAAAAGGATTAGAATAGATAGTCTCAAAGGAACATGTCCAAAAATGAATGATAAAGTTTATAAGTTATCAGGAGAAGGCAAATTAAAGCCACAATTGTCACTACATGTGGGCTAACTCTATTAAGACGTATAACCCCAAATGTTGGTGAGAATGTGAAGCAAATGGAATTCTCAGGCTTTGCTGGTGTGTCTGAAATTACCTTCTGTGTGGTCATGTAGGAACCAGGAGCCTTGCCCTGGTGGCTCTGTACTCCTTGGTGTCTTCCTCAGGCAGCTAGTGGGGAGGGAGGGAGAACATGGGAGATATCAGAATTCAGGTCTGCAATATATACATGAAGCCTGTATCTACACTCCATCAACCAGATCTCAGTCATGTGGCTGCACTTAATTACACCAAAGGCTTGGGATTCCTGATAGTCGAGGTGTGGGCCTAGGGCAGCGATGGTGAACCTTTTGAGCTCGGCGTGTCAGCATTTTGAAAAACCCTCACTTAACTCTGGTGCCGTGTCACATATGGAAGTTTTTTGATATTTGCAACCATAGTAAAACAAAGATTTATATTTTTTATATTTATTTTATATATTTAAATGCCATTTAACAAAAAAAAATCAACCAAAAAAATGAGTTTGCGTGTCACCTCTGACACGCGTGTCATAGGTTCGCCATCACTGGCCTAGGAGCAAAGGGTAAAGGGTTTGGTGAATGTCTAATATTTAGCCATATTCACATGGTCATTTAGTTGTGAAAGGATATAGGAGGCAATTTGTATAACACTAGTTTAAGAGTTTAATTGTTTGTTCCAGTAGTAAAAGCGTGTTACTTTAGACAAGAAATTTAAAATACAGGGATTAAGAGCATGGATTTAGAATTAGACAGATTTATTCAAATCCCAATTTCTCAGCCTAGTTGAGCTTCTAATTGAACCAGTTCACACAGTGGACATTATGAAATAGGCAGCTATTGATACATTTCCTTGTTCTTAGAGATAGCCTTTACTTTTGTAAAATAGAAATCATGACACCTGCTTTTATGCGCACTAGTATTGTTCTGAAGGTCAAATGAGATGGTATCTCTGAACGATGCTATGAAAAAGAAATTATTTTCTTCCTTAGCCAACAAGGGAGTATTGATCTGTATGATGTTTACATTAAGCATAGCACAGAGCCCTTTTTGAATATTATTATTTACTTTTTGTGTAACTCAGAGATAGACTACAGTCTGAAATGTAAATACATGTTTTTTTCTTTTCTTTTCTTTTTTTAATGAGAAAATTTCCACTCCAGTGACGTGTTCCTAAAAACATTTAAATGAAGATTGAGACTAGGCCTGGACTCTGATTGCTTTGTTCTCTTCTCTCAGCCTTTTGGCCCAAGATCAAAGTCTCTTCTACCAAAGTAACTTGATATCTCCCTAGTGTCAAGTTAAAAAACGTATCCATGCATGCCTTCTCTGAAAGCTATTTCCAGCCCCAGAGAGGAGCACACTAATCTCCTGAAATCCCATGCAGAGCCAGGGTTCGCAGATGAGTAGTCCCGTATCTCTGCTTCATGCCCCAAGTGACACATCTACACTGATGGCGTAGATATTTGAAAAAGAGAAATCATTATTAATTAACAATTAAATAAAAGACTCCCAATTGCAAGTGTTTTTATGTCTGAATGAAGACCTTCTTTTTCCTGAGGAATTCCTTAATCTACAGATGTTTTCTTTTTAACACGTTAAGCGCCCAACTTGTTTTGTCTTCCGGACGGAAAGTATAGTGTCAATCACTGGTGACTGACAGGGTGCTTAATGTGTTTTAAAAAATTAGATATCAGCTCTTGTTTAAATTGTTTTTTCTCCCCTGAATATTCTGGAATTTAATTGCTGATGTGTTCAGACCCTTCTAATTCTAATGTTTGATTGACATTGGATTCCTTAAGGTATGGTTATTGGAATTTGTAGCTTTTAACCCTAAAGAGAGGCTATATCTGAGGTTTCCATTAATAACTGCCTATGGCTTAGTTTTCAATAAATTTGACCAATTCTTGTCAAATGTATGTATATTTCCAGAATATATTTCTAATTGGTGTTAATAAAATGCTGGTGATCGTATTTCCTTAAAGCTATTTCTTTGCCTTAATGCATTGAAATTTGTTGAGCAAATCTATATTAAGTTTGTAAGTTATATCGGTTTTTAAGTTGCTCATTTTTATGTTGATGCTATTCTTCAGCTTCTGTTTTCAAGTTAGCAGAATTTTCCTTTTTAATTTGACTGCATATGACAGCCTTCATACGCCATTCCCCTGATGGCTTTAGGCGCTGTTCTCTGCATCTTCTTAAGTTACAGTGTTAAGAACGGCAATGATGTTCTAGGGCAGGAAACATTTTCTGATATTTGTACAGTAACCCTCCCATGATGCACCACATTCTCTGGTTCTAATAAACTGTTCCTTGTTCCCAAGCAGCAGGCTCAGTTCATTTTCAGACCCCATCCTAGTCCTTTCTAATTAATTCACAGCCCCAGATTATTTGGGTAGGTCGCCTTTTCCATATCACATTTTCCTTTAATCTCCAAGTGGCAATAATCTCGAGGCCTTATTCTATATGATGATAAGAAACCCAATACCTTTTTTAGATTCTCTAGTAAGTGTTGTTAAATCCCACAGATCTGTTCTGGTTGCTGCTCATCTATCACTTTAGACCAGGTGTCTCTCCCACTGCCTCTAATCATATAATTGTATCAATCCTGTCTTAGCTTCTTGCTTTCCAGTTCGATGCAAAATAATATCCACAGCCTCTACATTAGTCTATAAAAGGACATGATCTCGATTTCACAAACCTGGCTGAGACCTCTGGAAACTATGATGCAAAAGGGAAAATCTAAAAGTGAGTCATTAGTAATATCCACTCACAGAGAGTTCTTATTGGCCTTTGCTCTGGGAACCTAAAGAATGGCCATGAGAAGGAGGTATTCTGCAAAGTGGTAGAGATTAAACTGGCTCACAAAACCATTCTTACCCTGACTCTCACATTTTCTGGAGTGCTCAGCACGGTGTCTGACCATAAAGACACCCAACAAATGGAGGCTGCTTTCCTGGTCTGTGCACTGTGATTATGTGCTTTGAATAATCTAGCTATCTCTATTGTCATTGACCTGTGGAATGGAAGCAAAAGCATAGCATGAGTTCAGTCATTATTACTGGTTCCTGCCATTATGACCATTTTTAGTTTTCTCTTCTTAGAGATTATTACACTCCTCCAAACAAGAGTTCTTCTTTTACAGGACCCTGATTTCTAGGGACAATGTAGAAAAGAAGGCAAAAATTAAATTTACATCATAATTTCTGCTCATACTAAAGTAATCTTTTATGTCCTCAAATAACATGTTACTTTATTCATTTATTGAGCATATTATCTCTGTGTCAGTCATTTTACCAAGTGCTGGAAATGAAATGAAGATCAAAAGATGAGTGTAGTCTCTTCCCTTATGAAGCATAGAATTTGCAATCTAGTGGGAATTGTACATTATACATTAATGAATAGCACAAATAAAGATACAAAGGAGAAGATATAGATGCTGTGAAAGCAAATAATGCAAGATTGGACCAATGCAAGAAGGTCAGAAAAGGCTTTCATCTCAGTACAAAGCACTTTTATATGACTTATGCCTCTGGCCTTCATACAACTAATACACACATAGCTTGTATATATGCCTAAAAGTATCACTCAAGTAGTCTCTCTCAGAACAAATAGAGTTCACCACAAAGACAGATTCTACCTTTTACTTCTGATGCCATTAAATGATCAGAAATATTGGTGTTAAAATTCTGAGGAAGGAGGGGGTGGTCAATAAATTATTATTATTTTTCCCCTCCATGTTTTGGAAGGAAGTGATTAGTAGGCACAGAAATCCAACACATGGAGCTCTAAATAACAGCTGTATTACTGATAAAATATTGATTGTTATATGGCATACTTGATGTCAGATTGAGCTTTCATTATTTCACTATGGAGTTAAACTTGGCCACCCAATCAGATAGAGCTGGACAAATGCAGGCTTCCTGCATGGGACAGAGCCCACTATTATAGGCTTTCCACAAGGTGGGAAGCAGAAAAGAATGCACAATGTCTTCTAATGTAAAACAGAGTGAGAAGCTCAAGTGAGTGGGGAGGGAGGAGAAAGGCAGGAGTGCCATTCTAGTGTGATTCTATTAGAAATAAGAGCCCTGAGGGATGGAAGCCCTTGCACCTCAGCCATGTTCTTTTTAATACTCTTAAATCTTTAACAACCAGCCTGTGGCCCACCAGAATTGAGCCTGGCCCCTATGAAAGAAGACACTGTTGGGGTGTAGGAAGTCCTGCTCTTTACTTACAAAGTTAAGAAAGATACTGCTCCTTTGTTAAGCTGGTGGGGAATTTAATTTTACTTCTAAAGCTGCATTGTCCAATATAGTAGCCATTAGCCACATGTGGCTATTTAAGTTCAAATTAACTAAAGTCAAATTAATAAAATCCAGTTCCTGAGTAACACTAGGACCATTTCAAGTGCTCATAGCTTGATGTAACTGGTAGATGTACCCTAGGACAGAACAGATTAGAACATATCTGCACCTTCCAGAACCATCTATTGGACAGCAGTACTCTAAAAGGACATTGAATTAGGTTAGAATAGTGTATTAATGGATTCCAGAACCTTACTGTGCCCTAAGCTAAAAATATACTCAGTTTTTTATTTTTCATGCCTAGCTACATGTCCAATATATTTTATCAAAGTTGTGAAATTGTAACATATGACAACTTAAAGATGCTCTAATAATATGTAAATAGTTTTTTTAAATGCTATAAAACCACTAACAAAGGAGAAATAATATATGAAGTTAAACCCAAATAAATTAAACTTTGAAATTTCTCTTCCATTTCTCATTCTGTTCAGTCTCAGCTCAGAGGGTCCACTCAGAAGCTTGGGTAGAATTGGCTTCCGTAGTGGTTGTGTCAGTTAGTCTAGTGATGACCATATGTTCTAACAATTATTTTTCTGGTTTCCTTATTCAATTTTTCAGGCCTTAAGTATTTTCCATCTCTTTAGGGACAATAGAAATATTTTCTTTTGCATCATGTTTTCTAAAGGAGAATGATCTAACTCTAAAGTTCATTCCCCATACTGATCCTTCACACTTTGGAGGAAGGCTCAGATGAAGATTAAATCATTTAACTGCTTCTTAAATTGGCTCTTTTTGTTCTCTGCTTCACGTAGCACAGGTACAGTTTGCTGCATCTGAGTATCTTCTTGCTTTTTGATTTTGGTCCAGGCATGTGATTTTCTAACACACTCTTCTGAATTTTTTATTAGAGGGGCTCTTAGAGTGAGACATATTAAGTCATCTATTTCTGGATATACCAAAAGCATCTAATAGTCATACAAATGTTATTTATCATCACCTCTCAGAATGGGATAACATTATCTCAGCGGTATTTTGTCATCTGATTAGAGAAATCTAACGCAGGCCCAGATGAGCTGTATCATCCTCCTGTTTGGATTTTCTTTAGTGTGTCTCCTCTAAATTGTTCCTTCTTTGGAGTCATAGTTCACAAAGGTCTTGACGCATTCCATTAGGGAGCTGGTGTGCTGGCAAACTGGATCTCTCGAGGGGAAAAGAAAAAGGAAAAGAAAAGAAAACAGGAGGTCCTGATTTTTCATGTTTGCCCATTTTTCAGGTATAAATACTCTAACTGTGCTGATTTCATGCTACTAACGGATGTCACACAGTGCAGATTTGGCGGAGACATGGGTCTCATGGGCTGGATGAGCTTCTCCAGCATAAAACACGGTTCCCGGAACTGCAACACCAGACTTCCTGTCACCTACAATTATGGAGCCACATTGAAACAGACACAATGGCATTCTGAGTTCTTGACACCGATTTTTGTGTCATTGTTGCTCAAATATAATTCCAGTTTCTGAAATTTCTTTCTAGAGCCATCTAGATATTCAAGGTGTGGTTTCCCTGTTGCTCACATTATGAACTCTGCAAAGGCTTGTATCTCAAAACCTGCCTAGATCTATCTCCATTGGGGGAAGTTATTCTGGTCTATTCTTTTTATTTTTATATTTTTACCACAGTTTTTATTATTAATTTTAAAATCTATTCTTAGTTCTTGACCTTCTTCTTTTGGCCTCAATGCTTAGGGCCTCAATCAGCCTTTCCAATTTAGAAACAATTAAAACAAAGAAAGATAATGAGACAGTGTTTTTAGGCATAGGCCTTGACCATAATACATTACCAAAAATGCTAACTTTTATGGTTAGATTATTGTACAATTACTTTATTCTGCATGTCTAATCTACCATCTTGGGGTGAATATGTGGTGTCTCCTAAAATCTTTTACTTTGAAAAAGCAGCCTGTCAGATGTAGTTTCTTCTTTTTTCCAGAACTCTAAGTCCTAAGTGTTCTCTTTGAAGGGCCATAATCAGCAGTTCACTGAGTCTCCAACTGTCTCCTTTCCTTTGATATATTGAAAAAAAATGCTTTTATCTGCTTTGACATTCCTTGAAAGATAATCTTGTAAGTTGTTTTGGTAAAAAACAACAACAAAAAACCACTTTGTTTCCTAGATAAGGTTGATCTGGAGGCTATGTTGAAGGTTTCCCTGTCATCCTCACTCTGCCTGTTTTTCCAGGTTTTGAAATATGATTTGTAACACGCGACAGTGTGTGGCATTTGACTGGTACAGTTTACTGCTTGTGCAAGAAACCATTTGGAAGAGCAAAATTTCACAGCTATATTAGCTCAAAATTGATAGAGCTGGTTGAAGTTTGAACAAGGAACACATGTACTTTTCCCTGACAATAACATCGTTATTTCCCTGTATTAGCCATGCTTATAGTTCTCATCCACAGCATGCATTTTTCCTGGGCTCATAGGAGGGGTTTGGTAAGCAATCACCAGAATTCTTGTAGGCTATTGACTTTCTCTACTTTAATTTAACAAGATTTCCCAACTAGTACCTACACATTGCTGCCACATGTCTCTTTCTGTAATATTTAACGATTTCTTGTGTTTCCTCACCCTCATGAGGGTACTAAAGGTAATGCTATTGTGATGATTATGACTTTGGGGCTCCTCACAGTCATCTCTTTCATGACCACACCAAACGGAATAGATGTTCCCTTCTTGAGCAGTTTTAACTACTTGTTCTAAGAAATGGATCTCAGTTCTTTCAAAAACTTCCTGGCATATATCATATGCCTGTCAGTTTATGTGTGGGTAATTAAAACTACTGAGCTCATTGTGTTGTCTGAAATGTGGTTTTTAATAGTTTTACCTGAGATTCAGCAGATTTAGTCTTGCGTTTTTCCAAAAGCTAATGAAACCAACTCAATAGGAGCTTTAAAAAAAATGCAGAAGACCCCAGTTATACTGACTGAGACTCTTGAGTCCCCAAGGAATTCTAGTATGCAAAATGTTTAAAAACAACTAGTTTAATGTACAAATCTGGTTACTTTTTCAGACATTTACTCAATAACATTTTACCTTTTACTATAGAAAAAGATATATGGTAGTATAAAAACAAAAAAAAAAACACACCAATAGATTCATGTAGTGATAGACAATAAATAACTATATAACAAGCCACAATAGCATAAATAATATGGGAATGCCAAGGTGAAACAATATTCTTCCTGGCATGTAAAAGAAATTTTCAGAAGCTCAGAACAAGAGTCATTTCGGAATCACTGAGGCAAATGTGTGTAGAGAACTATCAAAGAAGACTGAAAAGGGGCAGATCATAAAATGTCCTGAAGGTCAGCCTGAGGAGTATTTTGATCTTTTATTATGAGTATAAAAATAACACCCCTAGAAATTCCCTTTCTTTTATGACTTTGGCCCTAAAGATATTTCTGATGCTTCTGATCCAGGATTACATTTTTCCTGGACCCCTGTTGACTGTCCTCCCTGAAGTACTTGCAGCTTGTAATCACCACATTCTTCTGATGATCCTCGTGTCTTCACCTATTTCTGCTGCCAGCTTAACCAAAACCCTTAATTCCAAATCATTTTACCTACTTCATTCTTTAGGCATCTGGGATTTGTAAAGACAAATGTATACACTCTGCCTCAGACTCAGTGACTCTCACAATCTTTTTTTTAAAGAAATAGTTTTATTGATTTCAGAGAGGAAGGGAGAGGGAGAGAGAGATAGAAACATCAATCGTGAGAGAGAATATAGTACTGGAAGTGCTAGCCATAGTGATCAGACAAGATGAAGAAATTAAAGGCATCCAAATTGGAAAAGAAGAAGTAAAACTGGCCTTATTTGCAGATGACATGATACTATACATAGAAAACCCCCAAAGACTCCATCAAAAAACTACTATTCCTAATAAATGAATTCAGCAATGTAGCAGGATACAAAATTAATACCCAGAAATCTTTGGCCTTTATATACACCATTAATGAACCCACAGGAAGAGAAATGAAAAAAACAATTCAATTTACCATTGCACCAAAAAAATAAGATACCTAGGAATAAACTTAACTAAGGAGGTAAAAGATTTGTACTTGGAAAACTATAAGACATTGAAAAAAGAGACAGAGGAAGACATAAACAGATGGAAGAACATACCATGTTCATGGATTGGTAGAATCAACATCATTAAAGTGTCCATACTACCCAAAGGAATGTATAAATTCAATGCACTTCCCATTAAAATACCAAAGGCATACTAAACAGATATAGAACGAACTTTCCAAACGTTTATCTGGAATAAAAAAGACCCCAAATAGCTGCAGCAACCTGAGAAAGAACAAACTAGGTGGGATCTCCATACCAGATATCAAGCTGTATTACAAAGTCACTGTTCTCAAAAGTGCCTGGTACTGGCACATG